>NW_017718777.1:0-4160 GCF_001865875.1 Lupinus angustifolius
TAGCATCACTCAACCAAGTAAGTCTTCTTTCACACATTAACTCTATTGCCGAAATATTTTGCATTTCTTTTACAGAACCAGACACACAAAAGACTCAACCCAGCATTGAAAATACTACACCAAACAACCACACATACCTGAAATAATAAAACTCCTAAACAATTTTTCACACATCTTTAACCCACCCAAAGGTCTCCCCCGCTATGAATGACCTACTACGACACCTATCTATGTAAGTTTGTGTTAGTATTTTTTTGACGATATTGTGGTTTATAGCTCTACACTAACAAAGCGTGTTAGCCATCTTAAGTTGGTTTTGGAGTTACTGTTTAACCATCAATTTTATGCTAAGATGTCTACATGTGTTTTTGGTGTCAAAACAATGGCTTACTTAGGCCATATTTTGTCAGCTGATGGGGTTCATCCTGACCTCGACAAAATCCAGGCCATGGTGGATTGGTCGAGCCTGTGTTCGTTGTGCACTTTGCGTGGGTTTTTGGGTCTAACTGGATTTTATCGTCGTTTCATTCAAAACTATGCATCTCACGCCACTTCTTTCACTGATCTATTAAAGCAGTCTCAGTTTACATGGTCTAATACAACACAAGAGGCATTTACACATTTAAAGCAACCAATGACAAAAACTTCAGTGTTGGCTCTTCCAGACTTCAGTATTGTCTTTGATGTTGAGACTGATGCCTCTAGTTTGGCTATTGGAGCGGTGCTATCATAGAAGGGTCATCCCATTGCCTTCTTTAGTAAGAAGTTGTCCACAAAGATGCAGGTTGCCTCGGCCTATGTTCGTGAGTTGTATGTTGTCACAGAAGCAGCCATGAAATGGCGTCAATATCTAATATGATGCTATTTTCGGATTTTTACAGACCAACGAAGCTCGAAACACATGTTAACACAGAGTTTTCAAACAACTGAACAACAAAAGTGGGCAACAAAACAACAAGGCTTCGAATACGAGATATTTTACCGACCTGGGCGAGACAATAGGGTGGAAGATGCTCTATCTAGCTGCCAGTTAGTGGAGTCCATTATAGTATCCTTGAGTTCTATAGTACCAAACTTACTCATTGACCTTGCTGCTTTCTATACAACAGAATGTGGTAAAATGTTAGTTGCAAGGCTACTACAAGCATCATTTGGGAACATTTACCACCCAAAAAATGGATTGTTATATTACAAGGATCGTTTGTATATACCTGATTCAATTGGAATGTGAAACAATTTGCTAACTGTATATCATTCCACCCTGTCAATAGGTCATTCCGGACTCAAATCCACAATGGCTAGATTGGCGGCCTCCTTTTTCTGGCCATGGCTATATAAAGAAGCAAAACAATTTATTAACCATTGTTTAATATGTCAGCAAAACAAGTGCATACCAACAAACTAGAAAGGCCAGCTTCAACCATTGCCCTTACTCACCAAGTTTGGGAAGACATTTCCATGGATTTCATCATTTCCTTTATGCCTTCATTTGGACACACTATCATATGGGTCGTTGTTGACCGATTAACCAAGTATTAGCACTTTGTGGCTTTACCAAGCCGCTTTACAGTAGTGCATCTCGCCGGGCGTTTCGCCTGTGAAATATATCGGCTACGTGGAATTCCCCGAACTATTATCTCGGACAAGGATAAGTTGTTTTTGAGTAATTTTGGAGGGATTTTTTTCCGCTTGCGAGGTACTAAACTTTGTTTCAGTACTGCTTATCACCTTGAAAGCAATAGACAAATAGAAGTTGTAAATAGATGGCTCAAAGCTTACCTGAGATGTTTTACTAGTGAACAACCTCGACAGTGGTTCAAGTTCCTTCATCTGGATGAATACTGGTACAAAACTTCTATGCACTCATCCATTGATATGACTCCATTCCAAGACCTTTATGGTCGTTTGCCACCGTTGCTGAAGGAGTACACACTGTCGAGCCTCTAACTCAGAGTTGGACACCTCTCTACATGACAGACAATTGTTGATGAATCGTTTAAATATTAATTTATACAAGGCTCAACAAATGATGAAGGCTCAAAGTGATAAGCCTAGAACTAATTGTACCTTAATGTGGGAACTTGGGTATAGCTAAAGCTTCAAACCTGCCGATAATAAACAATTGTCCGACACCCTTCACAGAAGCTGGGTAAATGCTATTTGGGGACATATCAGATACTCCATCATGTAGGAATGGTGGCCTACGAATTAGCACTGCCAGAGAGATCACAAATTCACCCAATGTTTCATGTTTCGAAGCCACGTCCATTGTGGGGGAACCCTCCATTGGACTTACCTCCATCACCACCATTATTCATGGAAGAAGAAGCAAAGAATTTGAATGAGAAAGGGAATCACAATGTTCTTGATAAAAACAAGCAGAGAGAGGTAAAAGAAAATAATAACTCACAAGTGTTCAGGAAGACACGAAGTCATGAGATAGATACTAGTTTAACACACCACTCAAAAGTTATGCTTGGCAAATCATCTTTTGGAATTGGTACACACATTAAACAGATTTCAAATTTGTTTAATAAAGGAGAAAATTTTGAAACAAGTCCAAGGCCTAACAAGCTCGGTCCACTTCAGGAGTCCGTTCCAATTCTCCTCCAGCAAGTGCAACACGTGTTGCTCATTCAACAGTAGACCCCCACAGTTGGCCTCCAAAAACAAATATATACCAGCAATCCAACCTGTCTTCCCCAATGGAAACACAACACGCATCCCACATAGTTGATTGGGCCTTCAACGACTACATGAAGGAATAAAAAATTCCACCACTCAAGGAACACCATGTAGAAACAATCATGTGGGAAAGTGGAACCACAGACCCGCCATTGTAGCTGGAACAATACCTTCCAATCACATAGCAAAACATGCACTTTCACCCATTCAATGCACTACAACTCCATTTTCTCTCTCTGCACGTGAAGTTAGATCACCAATTTCCCATAATACACATTCAACTACTTATCCTCAACTATATCCATGGAAATCTCATCCTTCCACTCATCAAATGCCATATCATAATCCTTATCTTAAGCAATCCATTGCAACTCCATCTACTCCCCATCCAAGTAACCCGAGTCCCATTGGTCAAATCAGGTCAGACCTCAACCTTGAGGACAAGGTTGGTCTTCATGGACCGAGAATTGATAGGCAGTTGGACCCAGTAAGCAAATTGGATGAATTGGTTGGGCTTAATTCCAAGAGGCCGAGAGTTTTCCCAATATGGATGGCATATTATGTCTCTAAATAAATATATTTTAAAAGTTATTTCCTTTTATTTAGAAAATACTATCCATCAAGATGTTGCCAAGTGGATGACTATCATCATAAGTAGGATTTTCTTATTATTTAAGACAAAAGGGTATAATTCCTGAAGTGATGAAAAAATATCTAGAGCATTGCTCAATTTTTTATTGTTTTCTTTTACATTGATCTATTTCTAATCATCCTTAGTAGAAATGCCCTACCAATATATGCGAAAGGAGGTGATAGTAGAGGAACTTCACTTTGGAACCAGGCGTTGTTTATAGCATTGTGGATAAAATGAGTCTCAATTGTGATAACAATGGAGTCATAGCACAAGCTAGGAAATTAAGATACTATTATTAGAAATTCATAATTTCTAATTAAGGTGGGCATCATATATTAATACAATTATATCGACTATTTATTTTGGGTTACAAACAAGTGATCTAATTACTAACAACCCATAAGACTTCAATGAATATGGGCTTAATGAATGGATACCAAAATGATTGGCCTATAGGGGATAATGAGAACCCTATAAGTTAACATATAAAGAACGATTATGGTACCAAAGACACCAAATCACAAATAGTTTCACCTCTCCATATTAGAGAGAAAACGAAGTTACCAAAAAGAATTAAGGATTTGGTTGAGGAAGGTCATCGATGAGCAATATATTACACACTATTCATAACTTTAATTTAGCATGATTGATGATTCTTGGTGCCTAATTGACTTTGTTTCACATGGTTTAGTGTTTTAGACTTTATTGGACTAATATTCCTAAAATGAGTTAATTTGGGATTATTTGGCCTGATTAAATCTATTACCATTTTCATATTACATTTGACACCAATGGCATTTTGGGCATTATGGAAGTCGAGGATATATGTTGAAGTGAAGAT
>NW_017718778.1:0-6683 GCF_001865875.1 Lupinus angustifolius
GCTCTGCTAGGGTTTACTTCCTTCTTCATTTTATCATTTTCGGTTTGCTCTTCCATTGTCATGGAAGGCTAAATTTCTGGACTAAGTTCCTTTGGTAATGTATCACAACTCTTGAGGTTTTGTTATTAACGCATTTTTGGTTTCTTTATTGTTGTTTTCTTCTATCTTTTCTGAATATGGTTTGCTTAATGCCATTGCTTAGAAACTGGTTGGTTGAGTTTATCTTCACTTAGTTGATTTACTCTCTCTAGTGCATGAATGCTTAGTTCGTGTGAATTTGTTAATCGTTTCATACCTTTACTGATTTCGCTTAGTTTGATGTTTAGGTTCTGGAACTTTGAATTGATTATCGCTTAGTTAATTGATTCTCAACAAATTCGGAAGTTAATGGTTGGAATCTGAAAATAATATTTTGAAACCTGTGAACAAACGAATCAAAGGTATTTATCCGTTTTATTACATTGTTTAACTACTGTTTCTGAATTTGATTTATGTTCATACTATCCAACAACAAAACCCCCCTTGTGTATATGTGAGTATTAAGTGTTTGAAGCTTTGCTTGAAAAATAATCCTTGGGAAACGACCTAGGAGTCACTTCCTAGTACTGTAGATTTAATTGTTATATTATTTGTATCGGGTACGGCCTCGATCAGTCATCATACCAAAACTCTCTCAAAAGGTATATCGAATGAGTAGATCAGAGAACATGGATTCAGGTATGACTTTGTATCCTTGTTTTATATTATGTGTGAGAATCATGATATTCAAGATTCTAATATTGACATTTCATATATCATCAGGAAATATCTAACAAATGGTATCAGAGCTTTAGGTTCTTAATTTTTGGTTCTTCATTAAAGATGTTTTCCCCCAATTTTTTATGAACCCTAATTTTTTAAACTTGGGGATTTTTTATGCTTGCGCTATTGGTTATGACAATTTGGTATTTACGAGTGATGATGATACTTTTATCTGCTTCCGCTTATTTGAATTATGAGTAATGTATTATGAATCCTTGCAACATGTGTTGTAGTATATATTTAGATCCATGCATGAACATTGCATTAACTTTTATGACTATGTTATGCAATATGTATATTATATGTGCACTAATGTCTTACTGTTGGACATTGACTTTTGTCACTTTACAATTTTGCAACTTGTTAAAGTATATGTATAAGGTATATATGTGCTAAGATGTGTTTTTATTTATACGTATACAATATGGAATTCATGACCTTGTATATATTGTGAATTAATATATATATATATATATTATGTAATTGTTTCTAGCATGAAGTTGTTGTGATGTCTGAAATTACTGATTAAAGTTGATAAATATATACAATAGTTAAGGTTAATGCTTAAAATTATATATATTTTACTATGTTAGTGTGTGAAAGTGTATATATAGAGTTACATATATGTTTTAAGATATGCATGATCATACTCGATTTAAATTTTTTTGATAATGATTTCCATATATCTTTTTATGCTTTTCACTCTAGATCTACTTTGTATTTGATTAAGATTTCATCCATTTTTATGTGTTGATATATATGTAATATATTTTTTGATTTGGAATTATATTATTGAATTAGATTTGTTAATCATAAAAGATATCAAATCTGAAGATTTTAATTCCAAGATCATATTTTTTTTAAAATGGACCCATATTGTTTTCCTTTTGTGTGATAATGATTTTTTGAATTAATTGATGTAATATGTTGTCAAGGTAATCTCTATTATGAAAATTGATTAAGATTACACATATGAGTCTGAGATTATTTATGCGAATTATGTTCGGCCCAAATGAAGATACAATTTGGCCAAATAATAACATACATATTATGATAAATAAGTAACAATTATAAAAAAATTCCATGTGAATAATAGTTGTTCCGAAGAAAAGCTATTGTTTGACAAAACTAATTATTGATATTTGATCATTACATTGAGAGTATCACTTATAAATTAATTTATCTATCCAAAGACTAGAAATTGATGTTGTTCTAGATATTTTGTGATGAGTCTATTATGTAAACATGTCTTGTTTTACATATATGTTATATGACTTGTTTGTTTAAATGAATGCAACACTTATGATTTGTTGTATTGGTTGGTGGTTGATTCCACTATTAAGTGGTTGCTATCGTTGAAACATTGTTTCTGTTTGAACAACTTGCCATGTCATGTTTAGTCATGTATAAAATGATAATATTTTTTCATGGATAATTCAAAAGGACCATCAATGGATTTCGAAATGCAGTCTTTATGATGAGAATAATGCAATGCTACCAATAGGCTATAATGAATATATATATTTATATGTGGATATAAATAATATATGTTTTGAATTATGATTATGTTGAATCAAACTCAACTAAATGGTTTTTCTTTTAGAAAATAAAATTGTTTGACATTTTAAGTGAACCTATTAAACAAGAAGTTACCAAAGTGATATCTTTTTTTGTGAATTCTTCATAATAAATATCAAATTCTAGTGCATATATGTATTCATACGAGTATTAGTCGACCTAAAGGAAGATTATTATTTGGTTGAATTATATACACACATGTAATGGTAAACATGTGATTATTATAAAGTTGCATATGTGAATGATAAATCAATTCAAAGAAGAGTATGTTATTTGACATGCATTATGATCAAGGTTTGACCATTACAAACAAGAGTATCATTAGTGATTGATATGAAATATTAAGCCAATTGTATGTTTACATTTTATGCAAATAGTGATCGTCCCAAAGGAAGATTACTA
The DNA here is from genome assembly GCF_001865875.1 of Lupinus angustifolius. Lineage (NCBI taxonomy): Eukaryota > Viridiplantae > Streptophyta > Magnoliopsida > Fabales > Fabaceae > Lupinus > Lupinus angustifolius. The sequence continues at coordinate 2,782 of NW_017718778.1, forward strand.
TTTGGCCCAAATTATAAACATACTTGTATCAATAAATATGTGATAATCGTATGGCTTTCTATATGAATAGTAAGTCGGTCCAAAGAAAGACTTATTGTTTGACAGAATTGATTATCAATGTTTGATTACTACATTAAGTGTATCACTTACAAGTTAATATTTTTGTCTAAAGATTGAATATTGATGTTGTGCTAGGTAACTCTTGATGTGCCCCACCATCATTTGAATTTAAGTTTTAAAGTTGAATGTGAGATTAATTGCAAGAATGATTGCAATTTGTTTTGTTCTTTTACTAGTGCTGCAAATATTTCTGCTCAAATTAAGAACATCTCATTGCTGAATGGGACAAACTTTAAGGTCCATAAGGAAGCCGTAAAAGTTATTTTTGGTTGTATGAATTTAGATCTGGCACTTGAGGTGGAGAAATCCATTTCTACTCTGGAAATTCTCATGAGGTTAAAATTGAGAAATTGGAACGCTATAACTGAATGTGTATAATGATCATGAAACACTCTATTCCAGAAGCGTTTCAGGGCTCTATTTCTGAGGGTCAGAGTGCAAGTAAGTTCCTTGAAGAAATAGAACCACACTTTGACAAAAATGAAAAGGCGGAGACGAGTAGCCTTTTATAAAAACTCATATTCGTTAAGTATAAAGGCAAATGGGACATAAGGGAGTACATTATGGAGATATCTAATCTCACATCAAAACTCAAGTCACCTAAGTTAGAGCTTGGTGATGACTTGCTTGTGCACTTGGTTTTGATCGCGCTTCCTGCATACTTAGGGTCATTCAAAGTGAGCTATAACACCCAGAAGGATAAATTGTCTCTTCAATGAGTTTATATCTCACTGTGTACAAGAGGAAGAAAGGCTGTAGAGAGATAAGACTAAAAGTGCTCATTTGACTATGACCTCTCAGAATAAGAAAAGAAATAAAAATAAGGATGTTGTGAAAGAGTTGTTTGAGTTTTTCCTTAGAGAATGTGGAATTGTTTCGCAATACATTATGCTAGGCAAACCTATCATGAAGTGTTTTACTGAGCAATGAAATCAAACTCTTAAGGATATGGTGATAAGTATGGTGGAAGAGAATATAAAGAATGGTGTCTATGAGGAAGAACTTGTAACTAATGGTGAACAAGTTCATGTGCCTATTACCATTCAAGTAACAACTTTGGTAATAAAAGATAATGTTCAGAATATTATTCCTGACAATATTCTTAAACAAGACAACAACGAGGTTCTCTCTCAAGTACTTGTAGAACAAATTAATAACCTCAAGAAGTAGAAGTGTCATTAAAGAGATACACTAGATAAAGGAGAAGTGAAATTCTTGATGATTATATTGTATTTCTTTAAGAACATGAAGATGACATCGGGTTAACATAAGATGATCCATTGAACTTCTGTCAAGCCATGAAAAGTTCTAACTCTCAAAAGATGATTGATGTCATGAAGGATGAGATGAAGTCTATGCATGATAATTACATTTGAGATCTTGTCGAATTACTTGAAGGTGCGAAACCTATTGTTTGCAAATGGATGTTTAAAACCAAAAGGGATTCAAAGGGTAATATTGATAGACATAAAGCTCGTCTAGTTGCTAAAGGCTTCATCAAAAAGAAGGCATTGATTATAAAGAAACCTTCTCTCCAGTATATTCGAAGGATTCTTTTAAAATAATATTGGTACTAGTATCTCATTTTGATTTAGAGCTACATTAGATGGGTGTTAAGACTGTGTTTCTAAATGATGACATTAAATAAATGATCTATATGGTGCAACCAGAAAACTTTGTGTCAGTTGTCTCCAAGTCAATGGTATGCAAATTACAGAAATTCATCTATGGCCTTAAACAAGCTTCTCATAAATGGAATCACAAGTTTCATTAAGTTATTACCTTGTATAGTTTTGAGACAAATAAAGTTGATGATTGCGTGTACCACAAGTTTAGTGGGAGTAAATTTATATTTTTGGTATTATATGTCGATGATATACTACTTGCTAGCAGTGATATGGGACTATTGCATGAAATCATGAGATTTCTAACGAAGAATTTAAAAATGAAAGATCTTGGGGAAACTTCTTTTGTATTAGGTATTCAGATACTGACAGATCACTCTCAAGGTATCCTACGGTTGTCACAAGAAAGCTACATAGATAAAGTCCTAGATAGATGTGGCATAAACGATACCCCTATAGCTAAGGGAGACAAGTTTAGTCTCGAACAGTGCCCCAAAAATGACCTTGAAAAATACAAGATGCAAAAGATTCCTTATGCATGTGTAGTAGGAAATCTAATGTACGTTCAAGTTTGCACACCTTCCGACATAACGTTTGTCATGGAAGTTTTGGGAAGATATATGGGCAATCCTATAACGCATCACTAGAAGGCAGTTAATCGTGTTATGTGTTATGTAAAGAGAACAAAGGAGTACATGTTCACTTATCGAATGTCTGAGAATTTATAGATCATTAGGTACTCTGACTCTGATATTTGGGTATCTAGACAATAGATACTTCACCTCTAGATATATGTTTATCTTGGCTGAAGGTATTATCTCTTGGAAGTCTGCTAAGTAGACGCTCATAGCTCCTTCAACCATGATTAAGGAGTTCATGGTTTGTTTTGAAACATCAGACCATGACGTATGGTTGTGGAAATTTTGTCACTTGCATGCGTGTGGTTGATGGTATTAAAATACCACCGAGAATTTATTGTGACACTAAGTCCGCGGTTCTTTACTCCAACAATAATAAGAGTTCTACAAAGTCAAATTTTATTGACATCAAGTTTCTGGTTGTTAAAGAAAGTGTTCAAAATAGAAATTTTTTTATAGAACATATAAGGACGAATTTTATGCTAGCTGATTCATTGACTAAGGGTTTGGTACCTAAGTCTTTCATGAGCATATTATGAGTATTGCTCTTTAGGATACCTGATAAGTGCCAAACATACCTAAAAATCACACACTTTTATGGCACTTATCTTAAGCATAATTGAGAAAAACCAATTTAAAACAATACTTTTTGTATAAAATATCACAATTTGGTATATTTGTGTTTGTATTGCCTTTTTATGTATTTTGTGAGAAATAAAATGAAGAAAAGAAGAGAAAATATTCATGGTCAAAAAGCAACAAAAATCAAGAAAATCAAGGTGCTCAACCAGGCAGCTGAGCGTGGAATAAGCCTTGCTGAGCTGACCTGGCCACTTGCCTAACCTGGACCAAACTGCTCAACCAGGCACCTGAGCGGACCTGCTTAGCCGCTCAGCCTAGCAACAGACTAGGCCTGGCATGGTCAGAAATATGCTTGACACGGTCAGACACGAGCTTGGCACAAGACCAAGCTGCTGAACAAGCTGCTCAACGGTCCCACCAAGCTGCTCAGCGGAGAACCAGACTCCTAGCCAGATCAGCAAGTACCAAGCCACGTCCCAGTCAACACGGTCAGAAGCTGTTGAACAAATAGCTCAGCGGTGAAGCAGGTGCGTTGGGCGATGCTTACCAGACTTGACTTAACCATCAAGCAAACCATGAAGTCATCCATGACCTCACCTCAAGTTGCCCACCATAGGCTTTTCAGAAGTAGCTCACAATAGCTGGTCTATAGCCCACAACTAGTTTTGGTGAGTCATGCACAAGGAGGTGATTAAGCTACTTGGTTAAGGGACCAAACCCATGCTGAAGGGTTTGGTCAGCTGGCCTATAAATATGAGGGACCGCTCAGCAGCTCAACGGTCTGAGGCCTATAAATATGAGGCCAATTCCTTCGAGCAAAATAGATTGGAATACACCATTTCTTCATAAATTCCTCTAAAAAACACTTGAAGACCAGAATTCTCTCATCTTGGAATTCTTTCTTCATTTCTTAGTTTAGAATTTTCATTTTCAAGTA
>NW_017718779.1:0-492 GCF_001865875.1 Lupinus angustifolius
ACTCATTCAATATTAGAGTCACCAATGGTTAGGGTGTGACAACCTAATCTCTTTTATGGTCGTAGTATTGTTTAAGTGATGAATATAAGTGTTTATGATTCTACCATTTTAGGATATACACTAAAAGGAGGATTTCAGACCTCGGTGTTTGGGGTTAACCAAAGTAAAACATAAGAACTTGTCTAATTAGTTCAAACTCACAAGAAGTTGAGAACTATATTTTCCTTATTCAGAAAGATTTTTTCTCCTCAAGAATTTGTGAATACTTAGTTAATTTTTCTTGTTGATTTATTTATGTACAAATCAAACCGAAAAATCACAAAAATATGTTTAAACCATTATTTGTGCTTTGACATGTTTAAATGATTTATTTTATTAGGCAATTCCTTGTGGTTCGACATAACCTTATACTATACTACAATTGAATCTTGAAAGAGGTGTAAATTGTAAAATAGTAAAGTGTTATCAATAAATTTATTTGTTGAAAACACC
>NW_017718780.1:0-10952 GCF_001865875.1 Lupinus angustifolius
ATTCTAACAAAGCCGAGATGGGGCAAAGAAGGAATGACTTATGATATGATTATTAAAGAAAGTAAGTTGTAACTGGAATATTCTTGAAACCATTATACTGGTGTTGGAATTTATTTCAACAAAGCCGAGATGGCGAACAAAGAATAAAACCGAGTTCTCTTACTTACAAAAAGAACATAACGAAAATGAGAGTATTATTCTTTCAACAAATTGACACTAGTGTCAGGATGATTTGTTGAGTGAAGAAAACTCCCAACTAAAATAAACACAGGAAATACCCTTTCAACAATACCTTAGTTCAGCGGGAGTCTATATGTTTTATGATTTACTTTTGATGACATATATAGTTTTATGCATAATAAAGTTGATGATTTATTGTTCTATTTTGAACTTGTGTATTGTAACTATTGTCTTGCAATTAAGGACTTTGGATTGATCTCACTAAAGAATAAAGAAGGATCTGTTGAAAATATACATGTTTGAGATCACATTGGATGAAATTTCCATGTCACTTATCCATATTTGATCCATGTCATTCAGTATATTAATATATTGATCAACGTGGTCGTGTCACATTTGAATGTGATGAAGGTCGCGGTGGTTCTGTAGTTGATATATGAATGGACCAAATTGTATTAAGGAGAAGTCTAAATATAAATAGCATATGGATGCACGCCTAAAGAATATGTGATATAATTGTTTCAAGGACAATATGAAGCCCAGATGGAAGATTGTTAGAAATTCATAATTTCTAATTAAGGTGGGCATCAGATATTTAATACAATTATATGAGCTATTTATTTTAGGTTACAAAACAAATGATCTAATTACTAATGAGTGGATACCCAAATGGTTGGCCTATAGGGGGTAATGGAAACCCTATAAGTTAACACATAAGGAATGATTATGGACCCTGATGAACAATATATTACACATTGTTCATAACCTTAACTTAGCATGATTAATGTTTCTTGGTGCCTAATTGACTTTATTTGACATGGTTTAGCGTTTTAGACTTTATTGGACTAACATTCCTGTAATGAGTTAATTTGGGATTATTTAGCCTAATTAAATTTATTATCATTTTCAGATCATATTTGGCATCAAGGACATTGTGGGCATCATAGAAGGCAAATATATGTGTTGAAGTGAAGATTGTATTTTAGGAGTTTTTAATTGTAATTTTGTTTAGGGCCTATTTCTGTTTTACCCATTTACTTAGAGAGGGGAATCCGAATTTGAGGTTATCACTTTACATTCACTCACTTTACAATTTTTTCCCCCTCTTTTTGGCTCTACTAGGGTTTGCTAAGAATTTCAATTTTCATTCATCTTCTCCATTTTCGGTTTGTTTCTTCCACTTAATGGAAGGCAAACTTGTAGACTTTGTTATTAATGCTTTTTTGGTTTCTTTACTATTGATTTCTCTATCCTATTTCTGAATGTGGTTGCTTATCCTATTGTTTGGAAACTAGTTTGTGAATTTATCATTGTTTAGTTGATTTACTCTCTAGTGCTTGAATGCTTAGTTTGTCTAGATTTGTTAATGTTCCATGCTTATGTTGATTTCGCTTAGTTAAAGGTTTAGGTTGTGAAACTGTGCAAATTAGGAAGATCATGGTTGGAATCTGAAATTTATCTTTTGAAACCGAGGATTGAGTTGGGAACAAGCGAACCAAATGGATTTAGTCGCTTTATTACATTGCTTACTTATTGTTTCTGCATTATTTTATGTTCATACAATCCAATAAAAAAAACCCCTTTGTGTGTGAGTATAAGATATTTGAGTCTTTACTTGAAAGATAATCCTTAGAAAACAACCTAAGAGTCACTTCCTAGTACTACAGTTATTAATTGTTATATTATTTGCATCAGGTATGGCCTCGACCAGATTTGGCGCTGTTGCTGGGGATTATCGGTTCTTGTCAAAGGTTCTTAGTATAGTTTAGTGTGTGTCATAGAATTAGCATTTTGTTTGGGTTTCAAAAACTTCCTGTTCATTGTGTATGTTGTCTTATTTAGCCATTTGTCTATTGGTTGAATATGGTGTATTTTCGTTAATATAGTTGTGGTTGGAATTTTTGCATAAAACATTGTTTCCATACTTCTTTCATCACATATTAAATATTGGATGCATCATAGTCAGTCACCTTGCTGTTGGTTGTGAGATACAAACAAGTAGTGACTAGTTTTGCTATTGATTTACTATTTTGGGCATAACTTTTGAACCGTTAATCAGAATTAGACATATTATATGTGCATTTGGGGTAGAAAAATCGAAGGATACATTCTCTATACACTACGTCTATAGAACCCACCTTGAAAATCCAAAAAGAGTCTTTTTACTATTTCATTCTTATTTTACAAGTTTTATTTTCCAATTGTTTTGATTTTGTCTTATTTATTTAAATTAGTTAGGCTTTGAGTTTTGTTTTGAAACTTTTTGTGGATGTTTCCTATGGTATTAGAATTTTATTGATGTAAAGTTTTGGTTGATCATTGAAATTTAACATGCATTTCCCTTACTGCCTTACATGGTTGTTGCTGCTGCATTTAGTGCATGACTATGGGAAATACTGACTCTTTGCATCCAATAAATCCAGAAATTGATAGAACATTTCATAGCTTAGTTAGACAAGTTAGGAATTTAACTTTAGATAGTGAGTCTTTTCATCATAGTGTTAATCTTGCTGATAGTGATACTAATTTTACTATTTCTGTGCATTCTGATGTTTCTGTGCATTCTGATGTTTCTGTGCATTCTGTTACTTACTTTGAATCTGAGCATTCTGGAAATATGGATTAACTACCTCAAATCCCATGTGAGAGGACATTAAGGAAGTTGTCTGCACCTGATTTCACACATGAAATCTTGTGTATCCAATATCCCAATGAGGATGTGCCATATGTGCTCAAAACTTGACTAATACATTTGTTGCCAAAGATTCATGGACTTGTAGGTGAATATCCTCATAAGCATCTTAAGGAGTTTCACATTGTATGTTCCACCATAAAACCTCGTGATGTCCAAGAGGATCACATTTGTCTGAAGGCCTTCCCAGATTCACTTGAGGGTCCTGCAAAAGATTGGTTGTATTACTTAGCCCCTAGTTCCATTAGTAACTGGGATGACTTGAAGAGAATCTTCCTTGAAAAATTCTTTCCTACCTCTAGAATCACAGCAATCAGAAAAGATATTTCTGGAATCAGACAACTACATGCAGAAGGTTTATATGAATATTGGGAGAGATTCAAGAGGCAATATGCAAGATGCCCTCATCATCAGATCTTTGAACAACTTCTCCTACAATATTTCTATGAAGGTCTGAACAACATGTAGAGGAATATCACTGATGTTGCTAATGCTGGTGCACTCGAAGATATGACCCCTTTAGAGGCTACATGTTTGATTGAGAAGATGTCTTCCAACTCTCAACAATTCAATGCAAGTAGTTATGTTATAGTGGTAAGAGGTGTCCATGATGTTGGGACAGATTCAGTGAAATAAGATAAACTTGAGAAAAATTTTGACTCATTTTCCACCTTTGTAACACTATGATTTTCTATGCACGTTTTATTAATTATTAATTGACAAGCGATTAATTTTAGAAATTAATCGACATTGATTTAGGCTAAACCTAAGTTGAGTTTTAGTCTTGTATTGTGATTTCCTAATTTTTGGTAAAGTTTCTTACTTTTCTGAGACTAAAAGTCTTCAGGCCTCTTTCGAGCCCAAATTCACCCTAAATTCGATCCAAATAGGATTTTTTGAGTTCCGTAACTCGGAATCAAATTTTGATTGCCCCATTGGCTTAGAAATATTATTTCGAGCCAAATAGATACCAAGTTTTTCCATAACTCAACTCTAGATATTTTTCACTCCAAAATCCAAGTTTTGACGTTTTAAACGTAACCCTAAATCGGGAGATTATTATTCTCCAGTCGAGTTTTAACTGAAAATACTCGGGCATGATTTTATCATGATGTTTCATCATATTAGTCATATCACCTATTCCTGATTCAAGCTTGCTTGTTGAATAAGCAAAAGTACAACCACTTTATCACCATGATTTCAATCACTTACATAATCCCCTATATTACTCATCCACTCCCTTAAACATATCATGGCCTTTGATCTTCCCAAATCTGATTTCTTCTCTATAAATAAAGCACCATTGGCCTTAAGGGAGCTCACTTTCCCTCCTCATTTGCTCTCTTTAAGTCATTAGCATTCATAGTAGATTTCAAGGTATTTTCTCCAACTTCGCTTCTTAATCTCTTAGGTCTTAGCCATTAAATGTTCATATATTTTTAGCATGTTGTTTATATGTATGTTAAGAAAATTTTCAACCGTCGAAATCTCCAAATAATCTTCCTAACTCTTTATGTAATCAAAACCCTAAAACTTGTGTTTTCTTGAACTTAAATGAGCTTTGTGTGTTCTCACTTCCAACCATTGTTGCTTTAGCATTAGCTTCTTGCATGATAACATTTTAGGACTTCAAAATAAACACCCTATTTAACATGAACAAGTTGTGACCTTATTGGTGTTTTTAGTTCTGATTTTTACCTCCATTTGTGTTAAGACTTAACCTTTGGAGTTTAGGTCGATAATGGAGAAATTTTCTCCCTTAAAAAGCCATCTTTGAAACCATGGACTCTTTATTGTTCATGGGGCTATTTTTAATGTTTTGGATCAAAGTATTTTGTTGATTTTAGTTAAAGGAGATGATTAGGTAATCAAAGAAATCTTTAAGGAGTTTTTAAATCATGTAAAACTTGGATTTTTTCACTTGTTTTTGGTTTGAAAAACAATAGTCTTGGACAAGATTAGATGTATTTATTTGTCTATTTTCTAAGTTCAAATGTTTATGAGTTAAGTGGAATTTTTTTTGAAAAATTGTTGTTTTAAAAGTGTTAAGTATTAAAGGATTTATAGTAAATTGTTATCTTTTAATTTTCAAGTTAAAGTAATAATTTGGAATAAAAAGTGATTTACTAAAGTCTTGAGTTTATAAACTTAAGTGTTATAAAGTCTTAGATTTTACTTAAGTTAAAGTGTTGATTTTCTTAAGGAAAGCTTACTTTAAAGTGATAAGTTTAACTTAACAAATCTTGAGTTAAAGTAATGATTTAGTTAAGTTAGCTTACTTTAAATTGGTAAGTTTAATTTAAGAAATCTTAATTTGAATTAGTGACTTGGATTAAGTTGGCTTACTTTAAAGTGGTAAGTGTGACTTAGAAAGTCTTAATTAAAATGTTGATGATAATAAGAATGTCTTACTTGTAAAAGATAAGATTTATTAATTGTTCTCATTACCGGAAGAATTTAATAGAATGGAAATGCATGTCTAAGGAAAGACATCGTATTTAAGCATGTCTATTATAACCCACCTCTCTTTCGTGAGAAATAACCTGGTGCATATTCACAAACTATGACATGATTCCAGTATAAGAATATCATTGATTTTATTCGAGTAAGCTCGTATTAATTTCAGTATGAAAAATCTTACTATAAGGTATTAATTTTTGAAAGGAAGCCTTACTTGAGAAAAATATAAGTTAAGTTTTTGCTTAAGTGTCATCATGTAAGAATTTTATTTATCAAGTATTCTAATTAATGTTTATCTTGCTACCGTTATGCTAACAAAATTTCTGTAGTTGCACCAGATACCATACATTCACCTGCTGTCGAAGAAGCTTTCAACATGGAATTATCAGGTGAGGGAGAGTACATCGTGATACAATAGTGTGAGAATATGACATCCAGACCTCCTATACTACCTCAAAAGTTTGGAGTTGTCTAGGTATTAAGAAATATGGTACTTAATCATTTGTCTGTCTGTTAGGATTAAGTACTTAGGATCTCTTAAGTCATATCGTTTAAGTTATGTCTATACATATAGATTAATTTTATGGTTATTCGTGGATGAACATTACTCAAATAAATGTAGCAAGGAATAATCGATTAACACTTAACTTAATCGACTAGTAATACTCTATAAATCCCTCTGTCTGATGGAGATAATTGACTATCAGGACTGATAATCAATTATCGATGTCAAAAGACAAAATTCTTTTAGCTACTGTAAATAGGAATAATCAATTAACCTTTGGTATAATCAATTATCAGTGTTATAAAATTGCCTGAATGACAGAAAGCATGTGAATACGAGTAATACAAGATAAAATACTTTAAAAGGGTTTGATGTCGCAAAGATGAAATAAATACATATAATTAGAGCATAAGTAAAACGTTATCTACCGATAGTATGGGATGTTGGTGGTAACGGAATTACTTAGGGCCCTTTTGACGAGGTCGTCGATTGTTATAGCATTAAGGGCGAGGCCTAAAAGGTTTATGTTTTCCACACAGCGAGATAGTCTAACCGTAAGACGAGTCCCCTGTATTCCTGGATGAGGTATCATGTTGGATCAGATAGTTCTCACAGCGCCAACTAGACAAACTCTAACAACCCCTTTTTGCAATTAGGATCGATGAGAGGGATGCCCAAAAAGTGTTTGGTACGACACCCTCTGAAATGGACAGTTACTTTGGAACAGATCAATCACATATCCTTGCGAGAAATGAATTGATGCATTCATATCGGCTTGTTTTGGGATCAGTACTCTCGGTTATTTCCGAATAGTTTAATGGGTGGATATTGATGTAAGGATGAATGAATCAAGCATAACATTTATATATTATATTCGTGGATATTGATCCCCATATCCCGAGTTACAAACATAATTCATAATTTGCACTTATGTATGTGATAACATGTTATGTCTGTTAGTTATTTTTCTATCTTGGTGTGATATCCTATGTAAATCCATGCTGTCAATGAAGAGTATTCATTAGATGTCTTACTCCCTCTCTTTCTTCTTTGTATATTGGTACATATCCTTTTCTAGATGGACAAGTTTGCACGGGTTCGGAGCTATCAATTTTCGATGTCTCAGGAGGGGACATGGAGAATTGATGTGCAATGATACACCTAGTCTTGGAGACAACCGCTAGGAGCTATTTCTCACCTCTTTGCTTTTTGAGTTAGAGATAAATGTGTAGGAAACTTATTGTAGTGCTGACGACTTCAGTTTAGTTTGTATTCATTATAGTTTTCATTTGGGCGATGATAAAATTTCACCTTGTAACTTGTGTTAACAGTTCACTTGACTAAGCAACACCTTGCTATGTGTGTTTTGGGGTCAAGCCTATTATAATAAAGAAATATTCAAGAAAGTTTTGTATCATTTTTGTTCCCATTAGGTAACAATTATTGATTTTCTGCAGTTTATGTTATTGAAAATGTGATGTCTCGAAAAGGAAATGAATACAAGGAAAACAAATTTTATCCTATATCTTTCAAAAAAAATTACCCGTTTTAATCACATTATTTATGTAATAATTTTTGGGATGTTACAACCTTGGTCACTCAACTTGCCATGAATCAGCAGAAACCTCCACTTGCAGCACGAGTTTGTGGCATTTGCACCCCAACTGACCATTATGTTGATGTTTGTCTCTCTCTTTTGCATCCCAAAACTAGTGACCATCCTAAGGCCTATACTGCAAATATTTACAACAACAGACCTTAACAACAACAACAGAATTATGATCCTTCATCAAGAAGATACAATCCTGGTTGGAGAAATTATCCAAAGCTTAGATGATCTGATCCTTCACAACCTTATCCAGGACCACCATTTCGGAACAATAATGTTGCACAAAGTAGACCATATGTGCCTCCTCCAATCCAACAACAGAGGGGACAACAAGTGAATAGTAATCCTGCTCTTACACCTAGTGAACCTTGATTGGAAGAATTGGTGAGGCAAATGACATTGTAGAACATGCAATTCCAGCAAGAGACCAGGAGTGCAAAAGGTTAAGTGTGATCTTCTTGCATGACTCACTTTGGTGCATATCGGTTAGCATAACATTATTTCTTGATTATTCCCAGGAGTGCAAAAGGTTAAGTGTGTGGGTATTTGATGAACAATATATTACACACTACTCATAAACTTAACTTAACATGATTAATGTTTCTTGGTGCCTAATTGATTTTGTTTGACATGGTTTAACGTTTTAGACTTTATTGGACTAATATTCCTATAATGAATTAATGTGGGATTATTTAGCCTAATTAAATCTATTATCATTTTCATATCATATTTGGCATCAAGGACATTTTGGGCATCACAAAAGGCAAAGATATGTGTTGAAGTGAAGATTGTATTTTAGGAGTTTTTAATTGTAATTTTGTTTAAGGCCCGTTGTTTAGGGCCCATTTCGGTTTTACTCATTTACTTAGATAGGGGAATCCAAATTTGAGGGTATCACTTTACATTCACTAACTTTACAATTTTGTTTTCCCTCTTTGTGGCTCTGCTAGGATTTGCTAAGCATTTTGGTTTTCATTCATTTTCGGTTTTTTCTTCCACTCAATGGAAGACTAAACTTGTAGACTAAATTCATTTGGTTATGTATCACAACTCTTGAGGTTTTGTTATTAATGTATTTTCGGTTTCTTTACTATTGATTTCTCTATCCTATTTCTTAATGTGGTTGCTTAATCCTATTGTTTGGAAACTGGTTTATGAGTTTATCTTCGTTTAGTTGATTGCTCTTTAGTCCATGAATGCTTATTTTGTGTATATTTGTAAATGTTCCATATTTATGTTGATTTCGCTTAGTTAAAGGTTTAGGTTGTGAACCAGTGCAAATTAGGAAGATGATGGTTGGAATCTGAAATTTATCTTTTGAAACCAAGGATTGAGTTGTGAACAAACGAACCAAAGGGATTTAGTTGTTTAATTACACTACTTACTTATTGTTTCTGCATTATTTTGTGTTCGTACAATCCAACAATAAAGTCCTCTTATGTGTGTGAGTATAAGGTGTTTGAATCTTTGTTTGAAAGATAATCCTTAGGAAACAACCTAGGAGTCACTTCCTAGTACTATAGTTATTAATTGTTATATTATTTGCATCGCATATGGCCTCGACCAGTCCCTAAGAAACCAAATCACGAATAGTTTTCACCTCTCCTCATCAGAGAAAAAATAAAGGTTTCAAAAAATTAAGAATTTGGTTGAGGAAGACCATCATACCAAAACTCTCTCAAAAGGTATATCAAAAGAGAAGATCAGAGAACATGGATTTAGGTATGACTTTGTATCCTTGTTTTATATTATGTGTGAGAATCATGATATTCAAGATCCTAAAATTGATATTTCACCAATCATTTAATCATCATGAAATATGTAACAACTATCAACAATCCAAACATATACTTAGATGAGTTCATCTCATTCGACATATAATTGACAAAGGAGACATGAAAATATATAAAATGTAGGCTTATTATGATAATGTTGTTGATCATTTGACTAGACCCCTTCCACACTAAAGCATGATAGTCATAGTAAAGTAATAGGCATTTAGAATATACACGACTCTTATAGTAGTAGGAGATTATGAATGCATACACTAAGAATAATATGTTTCAAACATATTATATACCTTATCAATATTATATATAAATTTGTTGATTGTCAAGTAGTAGACTTGATAGTATGAGAGTGATTGATGATCTATATCTCACGAATCATATGAACATGAGATATTAAGTCTTCACATGCATACGTATTAAGAGTAATGATGTGATAGAGTGACTTACCAGGAGAACATTGTATGGATTGTTATGCAAATGTCACAAATGATTCTCTATAGGATAATGATGTATGTCGTCCTTTGACCAGAAGTCATTATGATTTTCATACATGAGTAGTTTTATATTTTAATATTTTTAAATGTTACATGTAACATGATAATTTATGTACATTACTCTGTTTATCTTACTCTTCACATGCGTACGTATTAAGAGTAATTATGTGATTGACTGACTTACCAGGAGAACATTGTATGGATCGCTATGCGAGTGCCACAAATGATTCTCTATATCATAATGGTGTATGTAGTCCTTTGACCTGAAGTCCCTATGATTCATATTGAGCAGTTTTATATTTTAATATTTTAAATGTCACTTGCAACATGGTGATTTATGTACATTACTCTGCTTATCTTATTCTTCAAGCAACGTTACCTCAAACGAGTGTTGTTAAGTGTTTACTTTCTACTTTTAACAGTATTCACTTAAGTGAGTGCTGTTAAATGTCACTTTCTATGAAAATGAAGAAAATAAAGTTGTTGCATTTTCTTGCTTTTTTTCATTGTTGGTTAATATGTTTTTGTTTTTCTCTATCTTCATAATAATTATTATTATTATTATTATTTTAAGGGTGTTTTAGAAATAAGAACTAGCAAGTTACCCGTGCATTTGCACGGGACAGTATTTTTTTGCCGCATGATTAAGAACACATATTACATGAGCATTTATGATTAAGAATATGTATGTTGCTCGTGCATTCGTATGGTTAAAACCATATATGTTACCAGTGCGTTCATATTGTTAAAAATTATTAATTATATATAAAATCATACGGTCAGACCATACGGTTTAACTGTTTAAATCAGATAAACTTAATATGGGACCTCTTCTGGTTTAACATCTTGCTCGACTTTCCCAACATTATTTTTTACACAAACATAACATGATATAGTTAGTAGTATCAATAAATTTATAACTTCATTATTATTTGATTCAAAAATAACTACAAACAATATGTTATGATTCATATTATTATTATTTTAATATTGCTATAGTAACATTATATTTTAATATTGCATAGGTAATCATATTCCTTTTATTTTTAAATAAATCACATACATTATAGAGTTAATTTGTTTTATCATCATCTTATTATATTTGATCGTTTAACTTAATTGATTAAATGTGTATAATGTCATTTTTATAATTGGTCCATAAAATTTGAGTTTTTATATTTATTTATGACAATAAAAATATAATTATTTATTTATCAATATA
>NW_017718781.1:0-1530 GCF_001865875.1 Lupinus angustifolius
TTAATCATGCATGTTATACAATTCAATAAATCAGAATAAATTATAGATTAATGAATCCAAATATCAACAATTTATCGGAAAAGATGTAAAACATTAATGAGTAGATATTATTCAATTAATATTTCATAAATTCATTAAATATAATACTGCAAATTTATATTTCATTTTTGTAACTGATCCATAAATTCAACCAACAAATTGAATTAAATATTAATATTCCAAAATTTTATTATTTACGGCAAATTTATATCAATAATAAACTTTGCTTAAAATTAGGGAATTATAAATAATTTAATCAAAATATAAATCAAACAAATTAATTATCACAATAAAATCAAATTGCTTTAATATTTTGATTGTCACATCCTATTAAAGATTAAATATAAATTAATCCAAAAACGCAATGAAAAATCAAATCAAAAAACTAATTTTGAGAACAATTATTTAATTTTTAGATAACGGAATAAAAGATATTCAAAGACAATCATGACTAATAATTTTGGCTTCTAAAGTGTAACTAACAATTGATTAATTGTGTATAATATCATTTTTGTAACTGACTGAAAAATGTTCGACTTTTATGTTTCTTTATGATAATATTATTTAACTATTTTTCTATCAGTATAATTATAAATATGCACTAAACTTTCAATGTTAAACTAATCATGTAATATGTTCAATTAATCACACTTGTCATGGAGTTGAATGAATCATGACAAATTAAATATAAATTGATTCATAAATTCAAATTTTGTAATTGATCCATAAATTCAAACAAAATAGAATATAAATGGAATTGAATATAAATATATTTCGCAAAATTATTATTTACAATTATGAAAATTTATATCTATATGAGCATTGCTTAAAATTAGCGAATCATAAATAATTTAATCAAAATATAAATCAAATCAATTAATTATCATAATCGAATGAAATTTCTTTAATATTTTTATTATTACATCATATTAACGAGAAATTCTATCAAAAAACACAATAAAAAATCAAATAACAAACCTAATTGTGGAGGACAATTATTTAGTTTTTAGATAATAGAGCAAAATACATTCAAAGACAATCATGCCTAATAATTTCAATTTCTAAAGTGTAACTACCAATTAATATTACTCAATTAATACATTCAAAGACATTAATGAGTAATTATTACTCAATTAGCATTCCACAAATTTATTAGCTATAATTATGCAAATTTAAATTATATTTTTGTATCTCAACCATAAATTCAAACAAAACAGAATATAAATGGAATTAAATATTAATATTCCATAAATTTATTACTTATAAATTATAATATAAATTAAATTAAATTGTTTTCGGTGGTTATGACTGATATGATGATCACATTTACTATGATTAATTAGATAAAATATACATATTCAACAATTAAACATGCTGATTAGAATAAAAAAATTAAAGATTATTCTTACTAATATAAGGTTGACACATCAGATAGTGAAAAACATAATTTTGAATGTAAAAGAACAAACACATAATAAAATTAAAGAACTA
>NW_017718782.1:0-340 GCF_001865875.1 Lupinus angustifolius
AGACACTAAACAAAGACATGAACAAGCTGAAGCCGTCAGTGTTTCAAAAGTCACAAAATTATAAACAACTCCTAGTGGCTAACTCCAAAGCTAGGGTACTGCTTCTCCTCAATTCTTCATGCCCCCTCCTGGAACATCACGGAGCGGTAGCTCCAAATCTGAGAAAAGCTGTCTATCTGACGAGCACACGTCCGAAAAACAAGCAATATAAAAGAAGAGAAATAGAGAGAGTAAGACATCTAATGAATATAATTCATTGACGGCGTGGACTTACTCAGAATATTACACTCAGATATGAAAAAAAGTTCATATATATATAATATATCACATTATAACTCAT
>NW_017718783.1:0-336 GCF_001865875.1 Lupinus angustifolius
ATCCACATGAGAAATCTAACCAAACTCATCAATTGTCCTCATAAACAATTATCTAATCAACTCATGTAATGTAAACAACACTTATTCCCAAACAATATCGTAATTCAGCATTTATCAATATATAATTCATCAACAAGATATCATGACTATAATTAAATAACACATAAGGGAAGATCATACCCCAAATAATAACATACACATATATTATCTATAACCGACATCATAACCGACCGTTTCTCAACATAAACAATAATGTATCAACATACATTTCATAAACAAAATCATAACCATAAGTAATAATATGTGCATAATGTTAATGATGCATGATGTTTGTAA
>NW_017718784.1:0-257 GCF_001865875.1 Lupinus angustifolius
AGAGTACAGGTCCCATACCAAGCCACTTTGTACGCACCAAAAAGCATTTCATAAGTCAATTGATCAATAAGTTCCATAGGAACAGTCCATAACATGACAGTGTCGTAACAAATGCTTTCTGGGCATCCCTCTCATTGATCCAGATTGCAAAGAGGGGTTGTCAGAGATCGTCTAGTTTGGCCTGTGAGAACTGTTCGATCCAACAGGATATCCTCTCCCAGTAATACAAGGGACTCACCTCACCTAGACTTTCCCTC
>NW_017718785.1:0-318 GCF_001865875.1 Lupinus angustifolius
CATACTAGGGTTATTACATACTCAACCAATCAATCCAAATAGTCAAACACAATTACTGTCTCTCGCCCAAGCGAGGACCCTTCGCTCAAGCGAAAATTCAATCAACAATACCATTTTAAAACTGGGCATCTCTCGCCCAAGCGAGAATTGTTTCTCGCCCAAGCGACGGACCTCTCTCGCCCAAGCGAGACCCGCTCGCCCAAGCAAGAAAGACCTGGACATGATTCCAATTTTGCCATTTTCGGCTAATCAAACGTATTTTCACATGGTTTTTCAAACACCTGCACCCAGAAAAGTTCCCAACAACATTCATATACC
>NW_017718786.1:0-331 GCF_001865875.1 Lupinus angustifolius
TAAAAATATTGGGTTTCTTAAAACCCAAGTTAACCCTCAAAACCTTTGAGATGGTTTTGAAGATCTGGGTGTCATATTCGGACACCACTATGTCACGACGTGTTCTCTCTCACCTTAATGAAGCGTTCTTTAACTCTTCAACTAAGGGTGGTTTGGTTTGAAGGTTCGAACACCGAAATCTTCATAACTACCAAAATAAAAATCTGTTAGTTTCCGATATTTCTAAAATCGTTACTAAAATACTTTAAATCATTTCTCTTTTTCCCCATCGTGATCATACATCCCTTTCATCCATCCGGTCCAACATCACATGTTCTTGACCATCCTTTTT
>NW_017718787.1:0-23930 GCF_001865875.1 Lupinus angustifolius
CTCATTTTTCCAAAACACTTCCTAAAGGTTCCTTTGATTTCATCATCATCCCCTTTGTCTAAAACAACAAAATACATGTAATAAAACATTATAAAACCTCCATGAACACAAGTTGTTCATGGTTTCAACAAAATATTTTCATAAGTTCAAGAACACCACCATTTTCGGTTTTGAGGTGAAAATGAGTTAGAAAGCGTTTTAGAAAATTTCAACGGTTGAGTATGTTCTTGACATGCACATGAACAACATACTTAAATCTCACCAACATCCATTGGTTGAATGTTGAGAGATTGAAGATTGAAAGAAGAATAAAATGAAGAAGAAAAGATGATGAGAGTAACTTACTCTCAAATATTCAAATTGCCAACTTTTTGCAAAGTGTTAGTGCATGAGGATACATGAGTATTTATAGAGTTGTGGGGTGAGAGAAATCTGATTTCTAAACCCATTTCCCAAGGCAATCTAGCAAATCCAAGAGGGTGAGTGAATCATGGGTTAAGTGAGTGATTTAGGAGATTTGGTGGTAGTAAATCTTAATAAGTGAAATCTCTAAAATTTAGTAGGTAGATTTTGTGAAGTGACTCATGTGACGCGACGACTTCCGTGAAATGCACGCGATTAAAACCATGCTCGAGTATTGTCGGCCAATATTCGAGTAGCCAAAAATGATCGTCTGATTTTACTTTACGGTTGGAACTTCGAATTTCGGTATTCCGAGTGAAAATATTCTAGAAAATAGTTATGGACCAACTCAGGATCTATCTTGACTCGAAATGTGATTACGAAGCCAACGACGTGATCGGAATTCGATTCCAAGTTACGGAACTCAAAAACCACTTTTTGAGCCGTACCGGGTGAGATTTGACCCCGACAGTGGTCCGAAACCGACTGTCTCCGAAAATAATGAAAATTTACCACCAAATTAGAAATAGAATTTCAAGACTAAAACTCAACTAGAGTTTCGTCTAATTCTTTACCGAAAATTCCCAGAAATTCATTTTCGAAAATATAATTAATAAAAATATTAGTAAAATCTTATAATTCAAAATCATAAAATCCGCGGTGTTACAACCTCTAATCATTGTATTATAGGATGTGAGGTTTCTTTTCTGCAAATGTCGAAACAAAGAATATGACCAATTCCTATTTCCTGCTTTAGAAAAATAACCACACAGGAAAAAATATTTTAACAAATATCATGTGAGAAAAATAATCAAATTCATTTATTGTGCAAAGGAGAATAAAATTGAAGATTTTAGTAAGACAGAGACACATAGACACATAGACACATAGACATAAACTAACCCGTAGATATGCTTTAAGGAGAGTCAAACTGCAAATGAAGAGATAAAATGATAAAAGCGAGATAAGATGAGAAGATAAATAAATTTATAACAACAAACAAACAAATACAATATTATAACTTGTAACTAAATGTGTGTATATATTAATGGAGATCAGGTACATAACATAGTTATTGATGGTTTGGTCATTGTTAAGGATGAAATCCTTGTAAATCATACACTAAGGAAGATGATTATTGGAAGAACAAATCTACAAAATAATGAAATCAATCTTACCATATATACAACATAAACAAATCAAAGAAAAAATAAGAATAGACATACATAATAAACAAAAAATCAATTAAAATATCTAAAAAATAAGAACATATCTAAAAATAAGTACATATCTAAAAGTAAACAAATGAATGAAAAAATCAATAAAAATGCACTTTAAACAACATATTTACAAAAGAAGAACAAATATACAATTATGAAGATTGAGTAACGGGCTACAGAAACTATCATATTAGGTTAATGAATGAAAAAATCAATAAAAATACACTTTAAACAACATATTTTTAAAATAAGAACAAATCTACAATGATGAAGATTTAGTATCGGGATACATAAACCATCATATTAAGTTTAACGAAATGAAGATTGGCGAATGAAACATTGGATTGTAAACATGTGAGAGAAGAAGAGAGAAATATGAAATGAAAGGGGATAAGAATATAGAGATATGAAATGACAATGGTGGAGAAGTAATTCACATGTGAAAAGGGATTCAATCACCTTTATTGTGAGATGTAATTTCTTTATAGAATAAAAAACAAATGAGCTCATTAATCATTATAATTAAATTGTACAATGAACAAAAATAAAAAATTGATAGGTTTTGGAGGGAAAGTTTTGATTGAGAGATTGATACATGTCATTAGAGACCTTTAGTTTTGATGAGAGGTTGACACATGTTATGAGAGTTTGAAAGATTGACACATGTTATGATAGAACTTTTTTTGTTATGTATGTAATAGATAGGCCTGTAATTGGAAAATGATTTTCTATTTATAAACAAAAATATATCACTTTTATTGGCACCAAACTTTATGGACAATTGGTTTTCTTTGTTAAAAATACTACGGAAGATGTTATAAGGTGAGAACTACCTTTTTGCCTTTTGTTATTTTGAGAGTGAGATAAGGGTAATGACTTATAAAAACTAGTTAATTTTAAGGGACTTAATTGTATGACGAAAGTCATGAAAAATAAATGACGAATTTAATATATTTTTTATTGTCGTAGATATGTTCGCACGGTAGGCAATCATGTTTGAGTCAGGAATATTTACAGCTATTTTGGGTTAACTTTCCCAGCAAATATTTTTTCCATCCACTAAACTTGAAATCGAAATTTTACTTCAGGGAAATTAAACATATATCAATAAACTTAATATTTTATAAATAGATAAAGGATTCAAAATGTATTTTAAATTAAAAAAACATCCAAATATATATTCACAATCATCACTAACCAATTATAATTTTTAAATAGACATTAATGCCTCATCCAATTATTAGTCTTCACTTTTCACTCATCCATTTTTTAATAAATAATTTTTCATTCATTGGAACATAGATTTTTTATTTTTTAAACTCATGGTTCTATTGTATCGGTCAAGCCAAGTCCAACCAATGACGCCAGCTCCTCACGCTCTGGGGGTTCCCCCAACAACACGCGCCTTTCCCCGGCGACCGTACCGTATTATCCCATCCCCTTCTCCTTTCTATTACGACCGCCACTATCTCTATTTCTCTCTCTTACTTTCTCTTTTTCCCTTTCTCTCTCTAACCATTCAAACCCTAATTCCCTTCTCCCTTTTCCGATGTCGGACTTCCCCGATTCCCTGACGCCTCCGTCCACCAACCACCGCCACCTCCCCGTCCGCGAGGACTGCTGGACAGAGGAAGCCTCTTCCACCCTCGTCGACGCCTGGGGCCGCCGCTACGTCGAGCTCAACCGCGGCAACCTCCGCCAGAAGGACTGGCAGGACGTCGCTGACGCCGTTAATGCCCTCCACGCCCATTCGAAGAAAACACACCGCACCGATGTTCAGTGCAAGAACCGCATTGATACCATTAAGAAGAAATACAAGATCGAGAAAGCTAGGGTTGCGGCGTCTAACGGCGTCGTTTCGTCGTCTTGGCCTTTCTTCGAACGATTAGACTCTCTGATTGGCCCTAACTTCATTAAAAAAATAGCCACCTCTTCTCCTTCGCCGTCTCCACCGGTGGCTCTCCCTCTCTTGCCTTATCGTAAAATTCAATCCCCGGTGGCTGCACCGGTTACCTCTGTTGTGCTGCCACAGAAGCGGTCTGCGTCAGCGGTGATGGATGATGGTTACTTTAGGAGGAATTATTCAGCAATGGCGGCCGCTGCGGCTGCTGCTGAGGCTGATGACGATGATGAAGAAGAGGAAGATTATGAGGAAGAGGAGGAAGAGATGATGGAAGATGAAGGAAGAGGTAGTGAAGTGGAGGAAGGAGAGAGATATAAGGGGAAAGAAGGAATGCGAAGGCTGGCAAAGGCGATAGAGAGTTTCGGGAAAATGTATGAAAGAGTTGAGGAGAAGAAACTGAGGCAATTGATGGATTTGGAGAAACAGAGGATGCAGTTTGCTAAAGAGGTTGAAATTCAGAGGATGCAAATGTTTATGGACACTCAAATTCAGTTGGAGAGGATTAAGCATGGGAAGAGATCTGGTTCTAATAGTGAGATTCAGTAAAAAATTATGTGCTTACTTACTTTATTTTGTTTTCTATTTATGCTTTAGATTTTTTTGGGCTTGATTTTGACTACATATTGTACTTGGTTTATTTTTTCAATGAATGCATGATGTTTTGTGCATGAGATAATGGCTTTTGAACCCAGTATAGTGGGTTGATTTTGGACTTTAGGAAAGTAATGAATTCCATGAAGCAGTTGTATTGCATGGTACTACAATTAAATATACTAGCAAGTGCTGTGCTTTGTTATGGATGGTTTTTCATAGTTTATGAGGATATAATTGTCCATGAACTTCTTTCTTCATAAAAAATATGTGTTTGTCCTTTAAACTTGGCTTTTACAAGGTTTTCTGCAGATGGTTTAGTGTTCTGATAGTGTGGTTGCCTTTTTAAAAATTGGCAAACTATAAAGTTGCGGATTTTGGTGTATTTACATGAGTTAATATTAAGGTTTACAAGTGAAAGTCTAATGATTAACTGATTATTTCAAGTGTACCATTTCTTTGGTTTGTTGTGTTACTGTTTTATGCATATTGACCTAGAGCGCGATTGCGGAGTGTAGTAGGTTTTCGACTGTTCTCTGCGACGCCACAGTGGATAGTGGTGCAGATGGCCGTAGTGCTCATAGTAGGTCAAACAATGGTGGAATCACATGTCAAATAGCGGGTTTTGCTGCAAGTGAAACCCTAATTTTAGAGAGGATAGTCCTTTTTGCCCCTCTTTTTAATAGGTGGCTGGTTTTTCCTAGGGTTTTAGGTAATTTAAACTTCCTCTTCTTTCCCTTCTACTTACCATGTTGATTTTACTAGGTTATGCGATTTTTACTCGGCTCTATCTTTCTTCTTCCTAATTCTAGTATAGATGTTCGATTGCTTACATGTTCTTCATCAGCATGAAACAAAATGGCAAGACTTCCTAATTTACGAACACACCCTGTCTTTTCTCAGCTGGATTTTTCCTTCACCCCAACTGTTTGCCCCATCATCTCTTTATTGATTCTCTTATCAAATTGTTGGAATCCAATTTTGACGTCATCTTCGTGTGGTTCAATTTTGTGAAACTCTATTATGGCCTCCAACTTCGATCACCTCTAGAGTCTGTAATACTCTTTATCTTGATTATTAATTCGGAACGTGTCTTTAATATGACCTATTTTTGTATTTTTGTTTATTTATATGTTTAGGTTATAAATTGCTTATATATTTCTTTCTTAGCTGTAGCGGCTGTCCCGCTATCCACTATCGTGTGATAGTGTTTTTGGGGTCAGCTGCTATGATCCGCTATTGACTTCATTTTGATTTTTGACAAAACTATCTTAC
Source organism: Lupinus angustifolius (assembly GCF_001865875.1). Taxonomy (NCBI): domain Eukaryota; kingdom Viridiplantae; phylum Streptophyta; class Magnoliopsida; order Fabales; family Fabaceae; genus Lupinus; species Lupinus angustifolius. Next base: position 5,392 of record NW_017718787.1, read on the forward strand.
ATTATGAAGTGACATTCTTATTCTGGTAAATATGAGGCTTCCTGTTTCGGGCTGTTGTTGCAAGTATGAATGTATTATTTAGTCAAGGTTGAGTTGTTGTTTGGCGGTCTAAAATGGTGTCAAAGCTTGTAATCTATGTTCACATTACAGGTACTCACATCCTTTGTCTTATGGCAGGAGTCTTAAATTCAAACTCTGTCTTCTTATAGCTATGGGGTTGAGAGTCTAAAGTGGAGTAATTGGGTATTAAGACATTTCTTAAGACTTCCCCCATGTGTTCTCGGGGTCCGCTGCGCCTTGTTCTTGCTTTATCTGGTGTAAATTTGAGTCTGTAGAGTCTTAACAATGAAGTGAATAATCTGAAAAGACTGAAAAATAAATAGTGGGAGAATGGCTGATATGACGAGCCCAAAGAATCTGAAAAATCTGAGAGATGTTGATGCCCCTAAATCTTGGGAACCTTTTTCCTTGTCTCTGTCATTGTAGTTGTATGTTGGAGGTTTGTTGCATTCTGATCTTTGTTTTCTAGTACTGCATTCGGTAGCTGTTACTACATTTCACCTTCCTTTTCTATTTCATGGAAGTAGAGCCATACATGGTAAATTTGGTGCTGTATTTTATGTCTAGAAATGTATGCGGAACCAGGTTTAGTAAAAGTGTGTTGTATTTCAACTTCTGTTTTTTGGTTAAATGCTGCATTTCAACTTTTATATAGTGTGAGTTTGAGTAGTTGTTACTTGTTATGGTGTATTACAATAATACTACAAGGTAAGAGTGGAAAACATTATGGTGATAAAATGAAGTTCTTTTGTATTTCTAGCACACTGATGTTGATTTAGGATGTGAAATTTTATGATGCATACGGTGAATAACTTAAAATAAAAGCACATAAATAGAACTGGCCATATTGATAAATATGTCAAGAAATGCCTTAGGCTTGTTACTTGTTTTGTAATACTATAATGAAAGGAATTTAGGAGTGCATTTTTACAAAACAACTTCAGAAGATTTTGTTTAGTTTCTGTGGATTCTTCTAAAGAAGAGATTTCATGGATTGTTGATTCTGTTGGAACTTGAAATGGCTATTAGGAATTTAGAACTTTTGTATGGATGCTGCATATCTGCTGATAATTTAGCCATCAAAAGATGTGATGGTGCCTTTCCCATTTATCTCCTTTACCAACTGAGGCAGAAGTGTATTCATTGGTAAAAAAATGAACAGGGAACTCTCCTATAGATTGACCACCAATTTTCTTCCTGGGCATCACTTGACTGTGTTAAATGATATATTTTGAGCAGGAGCATGGATATGCAAGGGCAGGACTGAGGTTTCTAAGGTAGGAACTGTATAGTTAGGCGTTTGTTTTTCATTTTCCTGCATGAAACAACTCTTCACTGTGTGTGCCTCAGGAAACGGTTTTGGAGAAGAATCTGAGATGGACGCAATCAAATTCAGCGACATGAGTTTGATATAGTGATGAGTTGCACCCTTCGGATGTATGTGTATCCTCACGAGATGGTTATGGAGATTTTCCTGATATGGAGTGAGACGAATAAATGTTGTGCTACTATAGGGATGATTTGTAGCCCGTTAGGATGGTTCTATGAATATAACATGAATGACAGAAATTTGGTTGTAGCTGTCATTTACTGGTGGAATTTGCCACCTTCAGTTGGATTTTCTTGTGGTCATTTGTCTTTATCTTATTTGATCCCTTTCACCAATCCAGTAAACTATATTAGATTTGTAGTTTGGTGAAACCTTCCATTTTTAGCTTTTTGGTCTCAATTCATTGTCATTTTCTTCCACTTTTGCATAGTTGGTTAATGAGGAATAGTCTCTTTTGGTCTCAATTGATTCTATTCATCTCCCTTTTCCTGGTTTTAGAATTTGGGTATGTTAAAATTCTATCTCATAACCAGTTAGCTATGAGAGGAGTAGCCTAACATGTATATATTTCATATGGGGTAGGGTGACTTTTTTTTTTGCTTCCCCTTGGTGGTCTGCACGGGCTTCTTAGTGGTGCTTTTGCTTGGTAGATATGCAGAGGGACTGACATGCTTTGCTGCATAGCCCGGTTGCTCAGGTTTTATTCATTAGCATTTGTTTTTTGAATAATTTTTTAAAACAGCAACAACTAGGAAAGATTCAAATGTTAATGTTTTGTCAATTATCATGATTTATATGATAGAACATTATGGTCTCATTAGACCCATGTAGCTGACCTCACCTAGTGAGATTAAAACTTGGTTGTTGTTGTACCCTCTTCATGTAATCTTCTATTTTCTCATCTAATAACACTTTTAATCAAAAGAAAATTCTGTCATTTTCATAAACGGATTGAAGTATTGTTGTGTAATTTGAATCTCATCAATTTGAGTAGGTAAGAAGGATAATATGTGTATGTGTTGTTCCTTTAATTTTTTTATACAACTTCCAGCTCCAGCTAGAATAAAATAATGCCATGATCAATTTTTGTTTATAATAAAAATGGGATCAATGTTGATATTTGGAGTTTATATACTAATACAAAATATGCTTCATTTCCTCCTTTCCTTTTTAGTTTCATTGAGTTTTGGGAATATCATGATGCCATGTTTTGTTAATCTTGGGGGTGTTTCTAAATGTGGCATCTTTGGGATCTTTTGATTCAATTAATGTTGCTTCTCTCAATTTTGGGTTTCTTTCCTTTCTATTTGATGTATGGTCTTGGGAGTTGAATTCAGTGTGGTCACATCTTATACATGTAGAACTAAGAAAGGTCTCGGACATTCTCTTCTTTAAAAGGAGGGAGAAGGGTTACTGGTTCAAAATGGTCTGAAACTGGGGAGTTATGGATATTCTCTGCTTGATTTTGCACATAATCTCTTGGATTGTAGTGATACTATTCAAGAAATGGGGAGTTATGGATAATTTTCGGGCAATAGCTAATTATTTTCTTATGTCTTCACACACTAACACAGACAAATGATATGGCAGTCTGATACATGGTTTGGATGGGATTAACGGCCAAGACAATGGTTTCGTTTTACTCATCCATTGAAGTTTGTTGTCTTGGTTATCACATGACTTGCTAGTACAATGGCATGCCTTGTTGCATGACCGCTTTGCATAGTATCTTAGTTTTCATTTTTTTTAAGGATTTCTTATCCTCTTATTTTCTTATATAGAAAATGACTTGGTAGCAGTGTTGTTGATGGTGGATGGCAACTCTTCAGTACTGGGAATATGAGAGGTGACATTTTAAAAAAAAAATAGCATATACCATCACGGCAGTTGCAAAAAGTAATTAAAAAATATTATACATATAGAAAATTTAAAAAATTTAATAATAGCAAAAGCCACATAACATCACAACCAGGCAACAAGAAACAAATAAGACAAGGTTCAGTAAAATTCCTCAAGTCTCATAAGGTCACTAGAAAAATTAATCATACTAAAGTAAAATGAGCATACTATCAGAGGAGAAAAACAGCAGAGTGAGATAGGAGAAACACTACATTTAATTTAAAGTTTATATTAGTAGGAGACCTGTGCATTTGCATGAGTGATAATGTGTATTACATGAATTTAATTAAAGAGTGACAACTTAACTTGTTAATAAAAATATTATTGAGAATTACCTTCTAAAATATTGTTTGTAATATTCCATTGCTGATGTAAAGATGTTGAGACTATGAAATTATATTGAAATGTTAAAAAAAATGAAAAATGTTATGAAATTTTGAATGATTTAGTTGTAAATAACATGATGTTTGTTAACTGGAGAATGCAAATAAGGATTACCTCATAAACCTTGCTTTGTATATATTTGATTGTTGATGTAAAGTTATTGCATATTGAGATGATATTGAATCTGTTATTTAAAAAAAAAATATTAGTTGGAAATAAATATTTGAAATATGATGTAAAATAAATTGTAGAATATCTGTTACAGATTTTGGAAAACTTCTTTATAAACAACATTTGTCGTTGTCTTCAGTGGTTTACCATTCTTGTTATGTATTAATATCTGCAGTCTTTTTTTTTGCTCTGTACTCTTGAAACAACTACATACAATTGGCCATGACTGAATACTGATCTAGGCAAATACAATCTCACGCTCTCTAGTGATTGTCCTTGCGATTTGTTGATTGTCATAGCGTATGATACAATTATAGGGAACTATCTTCGGATAAACATGACAGACCATGGAAATTGGGATGGTGACATTGATAACCTAGGAATGTAAGTGATATTTACAATGTTTTTTCCACACATTATCTTTGCCTCAAGTACATGATTAGCCATCTTTGTAACTACCAACCTTGTACCGTTATATAACCCTTCAGACTGATCTAAATTCCTTAACAACATAATCGGGGTGCCTAATTTTAGCTTGATCTTATGATTGGGAAGGCCTAATGTTGAAAGTGAATTTAGAAATTCAGGAGTTAATATGTTGTTTGCTTCATTATCATTAGCATCAGACATATCAACTTCATCTGAACTCAAATATTCTTTTTCATCGCCTATAAATATACATTAGATTGGTTACAATACGAACATAGCAGACCGAGGAAGAGATCATAGTAGGGAAGTCCATAACATGTATGTTTTGATAACATTGTAACAAAAAAAATATTAAACAGAATCAACCACACATTATTGTATATGTCAATCATCTAACTCATCTCTAACTGAATACAATCCTAACGTGAAAAATAAATAGGGAGCAAAAAATTCATTCCATAATATGAAAATGATAAACAACAAACTGCATTGAAATTAAAGTTGTTAAATGACTAAAGGTATAACTATAACACCATGATACTAATATTGAAGAATGTGACTTATTGAACATATAGTCCTCATAGATTAAGTCACATTGTATATTGAAGACATATTTCATGAAACAAAATAGATAACCAATTTCATATACTATACCGTCAAATAATTTTTTTCACACGGTGAGAAGGCATTAAGAAAACTTCAATTGAAAAAGACAACATATATAACTAATATTAGATGATTTATAACTCAACTAAACTTCAATTGAAAATACACATCAACAAATATACAAAAACAGAAACAGTATACATTGGGAGAGACCTTATATACAGAAACAGTATACATTGGGAGAGACCTTATACACAGAACATTACCTTATAGACAGAATATTGTATACATTGTAACCCCGCAATTTTCTATTTTTTTAATGTTTGAGTGAAAAATCTTGATTTAGTTTTGTATAATTATCTTAAAAAATATAATTTTTAGATGATTAGTTCATCTTTAAATGATTAGCCAATAATTTTATGATACCGTGTTCTTTTAAAAACAATCTACTTCATTGATTATCATATAGCCAAATGAATCTTTGTTTTATAAGAGTTAGGGTTGCATCAAAAATATATATTTGGGTATAAATTGCACTTTATTATATCATATTGACGTATTCACATATTTTTGAATATATAGTAAATTTGCATTAAATATTTTTATGGGTATTTTTGATAAATAATTTAATGAAAAATATAGCTAATAATATTTATCTTGATAACATTATTTTTTTTTATTTTGAATCTTTATGTTTATTATAATATTTATCTGACACTAATTTTGATAGTATATCATATTATAATCACTAATTATTTGGGTTAATTTTTAATAAAGTTATCTGACTAAGTTTATCTAGATATGACATGTGGTTATTCTTTGTGATTATCTTATCTATCCTATTTACTTTTTACTTTTATGATAAAACTGAATTTTCATTATAAGAATAACATTATAGATCATCTTATGTAATATTTTGACCTAATTTGTAACTACATATATAACCCTTGAGCATTGGGAGAGCAAAACCGTTACTCTCCATAGCCAGTCACTCTAGCATCAAAAGATAGAGAATGAGTAGGGATGACAAAAAACCTGTACCCGCAGGTAAAACCCAAACGGGCACGAGTACGAGTCGCAAACGGGTATCTGCATGTATTATAAACGGGTACATGCATGTATTATAAATGAGTTTTTAAAAATACTCGTAGTACATACAGGCGGGTACGAGTATTATGGTACCCTGTTCGTGGGTACCCGTTATTTATATGATTAATATATTATATTTAATTCAAATAAAAAGTACATTATTTTACATTCATTACACTATGTACATTTTTTCCTTTTACTTTGTTTACATATTTTATTGAGTTTGATGGTGAAACACCCTACAAATATTATTATATGTGTAGAAACACAAATGTTTTACAAAGAAAATATATACTTTTTGTTAAAGAAATGAGAACAAAAAATCACACAAATAAAAAACACCAATAAATTTAGCATTTTTGTCAAATATTCAATCAAAGGTAAAAAAATAATTAAGTTTCATCTCATCTGAAACATAAGAGAAGTAAAAAATTAAAAATTCATTTATGATATAGGAAACCCGTAGGTACCCGGTACCCAGAATTACCCGCGAATACCAGCACACGGATACCCGTACGAGTACGGGCGGGTATGGGTAAGGCTCTCCTATTTTGAAACGGGTAGCGGGTAGCTACTACCTGTGCCCGTTGTCATCCCTAAGAATGAGACTAACACAGTACAACTTCAATTTTCATTCTTGATTCTTTAATGTCATTGATTTGTTGTTGTTCTTTAGTGTCATTGATTTGCAGGTTTTAAACTTTGTTATCTTTTCTTGCAAATACAAATAGGGTAAACATCACTATATAACAATAGAGAAAATCAAACTAATCTTCTCTCGAGTGGCGATAATTACATAGGGTTTACTCTCAAGTATTATTACTACTAATTTTGTTATTATTATTACTTTTCAAATCCCTTCCATGGTTATTAATTGCCATAAAGAGAAAATAATCTTTGATACTTGTACTTTGGCAGTATATGAAACTTAACAATACTAGCCATATCTTATTCTATGAATGTGATGAAGTTTTATATTTACCAGATTTAATGTTTTCTTTTCTTCCCTATGTCCAATGGAGAAAATTGAATATTGTTGACAATTGGTAGGTGCTGATTATTTGTGAAAATCAATGCTTCATTAATTTACTTTTATTTTGTTTATTGTTTAGTGTTTTATTTATTTGTTTAGTAACATGTTTATCCTAACTAACTGCGAAAAGAGGGAACAATCAATTAATAGTTTTGGATTATTGTGTTAGCAAAGTATAATGGAAATTGCATTAAATGGAAAAAGAAAAGGTCCTTTGTTTGTTTATGAGAGAGATTGTCTTGTTTCTCTCTCACGCTCTCCAACAACTGTGTAAAACATATTGATAATAGCATTGTTGGCCAAATTAGAAGCTATCCATTATTTGCAAGATTGAGTCTAACTGTTATGGTTATTGATACTACAATGTGAATTTGGAATTTGATTATATATTTTTATATATATGTAATTCTATTAGTGGTTTAGTCACTTCACTGGTGTTTGGTTGCTTCATTATTTATGTATGTTAGAACTTAAATTGTTGTCTTTTGTTGGCATTATATGGGAAAAGATTCAAAAGTTGAAGAAGACAACAAGATAGCTAGTTTGTTTGATGGATAAGGAGCTCACGTAAATCTAGGTGGGGGAGAAGACCATTATGATCTTAGAGTATTTCATTGAAGTTTTTCCCCTCTGATTCCCTCAAAAGTCGGAGAGTCATGTAGATTAGGAACTCTCATGGAAACTTGTTTTCATGTAAGAGTCCTTAATCCTTTTCAAGATGGTGTATAGAGTCTTGGATGTTTGATTGTGCTGGAAATATATGTGTATGAATTCATTTTTGTATGTAACATAATGTGAGGTACTCAGTTATGTTATTACATCGTCATGAAATGGTGTTAAATAATTACGTTTGTATGTATGTGAGTATTGTGATATATTGATAATTGTTTTATGTGCTAAATGTTTGTGACAAGGTTATAATTTGGAAATATCTCAATTGAAATTGTTATGTTATTGATTGTTGTATGGTGGTATTGAAACAAAAAAAAAATATAACTTGATTATTGTATTAATATGGGCAATACATATGTTAGTTGTTATATTGATTTGGAAAATACACAAGTTTGAAATTGGGGCTTTGCCTCTTGAATTTGATCACTAAGTTAGCATCTTGAGCTCGTCCATTGGACTTGGCATGGTAGAAATGCATTATGGCTGAGACGACTAACTTAAATGATGTTTGTTGAAATAAAACAATTGGTAAAACCTTGTTGAAAAGATTTAATGAGCTTAATTTAGTTAGTGTGCATGCATTGCATTCTTGTAGTTGGAGTTGGAGAAAATGGAAAGACATGATGATAGAAACATCATTGGGATTTGGATAGGTGTGGCAATGACGGTGATTCGTCAAGAAGCCTTGAGAGATTGTATAGGTGGGATAGTCTAGTGAGGGTCCGGGTTCATTACCTGTATGACCAGGATAGTCCTACATGCAAACTAAGCGGTCTTTGATACCCCTTGCGCATTTCATGATCGGTAGAGAGGAATCCTGAAACGAACTGGGCTTACCACTAAGCACCTCAGATAGAGGTACTTGACAACAATGAATATTATTACTTACCATTGTTAAGGATATCTGTACTCCCGGTTGCTTTCCCACTAGGATCTTGACCTTCGGGTATTACAATTTAGTGGTGATCGGTTGGTTAAATTGCATATTGCATTGCATGAAAGATACATTAATTGGGGATGTGAGTATACTCTTGTATAAGACACTAACTTCATGCATCATTTGCATATGTTTGACATTGTTTAATTATAGTGTTGTTATAGGGTGTCTCACTTTAATGTTTTTTTCTATGTAATTCCACGTTGCGATCGCCGTAGTTGGTTCTTACTCCATTTTCTTTGTCTTTTCTTTTGTCTATACTATGTGTATGAACATGATTTTTTAGTTTCTCTATGAATATTCATGGATGGAAATATAGACAAGAAGAACTTAGTTGATGTCTAGTTAAGTATCTCGTTTATATTGGGATTATTGTCTAGTTAAAGGAAGAGTGTTTAAAGGAAAAAGAAGTGTTTGGAGTAAGAAAACAAAAAAGGAACAAATGGAGAAGAAAGAAAAGGACAATGACCGAAATGAACCTTAGACTGTTACTTGAGTACTTTAAGAAGAATAAAGAAGAAAGAGCATGGTTGGAGAGTGTATTTTTTTTTTCATAAGGGTTCTTTCGAGAATGGAGAAGAAAGTATGGATTGAAGGATTCTTTGGAGAAGGTTTTCAGTTTTTAAGAAAGGAGGAGAGATGTTCACGAAAGAGGGTGATACTTTTTCTAATGTTTGGTTCGAAGTTTTGAGCTGAAGTGAAGATTTAGCTTATAATCATTTTTAAAGTAAAAACTTGTCATGTAAGTCAAATGCTTTCAATAGTAAGTGTAAAGAACATGACTTTTTGGCTAAAAAACATATACTATACCAGCTTTCTAAAGGAAAGAATGTTTTTGGTGTTTTCCAATGTTATGATGGCAATAATATGTCATCTCACCTCCTTTTTGCATGATGAATTTTTTGTGTTTTCCAATGTTATGTTGAAAATGGTATGTCAACTCTCTTGCAATTTTGAAACTAAAAAATACTCAAAATAAATCTTATGATATATTAAATAAAATGTGAAAATCAAAACTTAATACACAAAAAATTAGTGTTGGAGAGATAAAATGACATTGATAAGATGGTGATTGATCTGCAAAAAAAGACCAGGCTGTATAAACATAGAGTTTATTATGTGAAAAAATAAAAAAAATTACATCGACTAAAAAATCTCAATTAATTGTTTTATATCAATCAATTTATATCATATTTGTAACCTAAGATGGTGAAATATGATTACACTATCTATGGTTTATAACCTAAAATGTTAATGTTAAAGAGAATCTAACTTATAACCCGGGTGTTTTGAATCATTCAGATCTCTTATCAGCTCGAAGGGACATATTGACATTAATACAGCAAAAACTAACTTATAAAAATATTAACCAACCACGAATAAAAACATTAAGACATACTGAAAGTACAAAAGTGTCAAGGATAGCACTAGCAATACTTTGCCTATGTTTTGATGAAGACAATGTTCTATTAAAGCTTGAAGATGGCTCAACAATCAATATGCCTTATGCACATTTGGTCATATCTAGACTAGGATATAATTAGAGTCACTATTCTAAGTAGTCTGGGATGTGTGCCGTAGTAAGGGAGTATAGGTGAGGTGAACCTAGGTGCTAATCTCTCAAGCCATCTTAATTGTCATATCATATTCATGAGACATATCATCTAGTTAATTGTATGTTCATGCATTAATCATACATGTTATATGTGCATATTAGACATAATATAATTGCTAGAACATGTATATATGTTGTGAATAACATATGAGAAGTTTACCTTTTGAACCATGTACATTATTGTGCCAGTTAATCGATTAACATGGTGACTTAATCGATTAACTCAACTGCTTTTATGTTAAATCAGTGTTTTCTGTTACAACTGTTTTCTTTGTCATTCTGTTGCATGGTTAATCGATTAACGGGTAGCCTTAATTGATTAACAGGTCTGTTATTTGTTATCATTGATTTCTGTTTTAACCGTTTAACTGTTTGCAACGAATCCAACTTCCAAAACTACTTTCTATAAATAGAGGCAACTTCCAGAAAATCGTAGCATTGCATTATATTGTATATGACTGATTTTAGAGAGCATTTTTCATTATGTTTTACTGTTTTGCAAGAGAGTTGCTTGTGTGAGAAGAGAGTTGTTATTCTGAATTGATATATGATTTTTTGCATACTGTTTTACATATTCATATGCTCATTCTTATCTTGCTCACATGTTCATGCATTATATAGATTGATAGATAGATTAGTTGATTTCTGTTTTTGATTAACTCACATGATTCTTGATGGCTTGAGTGATTAGTGAGTGGGTTAGTCTTTAGATATTTTCTTGTAATATTTCAAGCATTATTATGCTTAGTATACCTTACTGTTTTAATTTGTTTTTTGTGTATTTCTGGATTAATCTCTTGGTGTCGTTACACCATAGAGATTGAGATTCTTCACCAAGGCTAGGAGGTCTTGATTTGAGGACAAGAATCTTGGCTAGGGCTGTTTCGTGAGAAAGTTTTCTCAGGCGAAGGGTAGAGTCATACCAAGGATTTAGGGGTCCTAGATTTCAAAAAAGAAGCGTCCTATGTGCTTGTAATTGAATTGGTGTGTATTCATACTTTTACTCAATATTGTGAAGAAGAAAATCTCCCTAGATCAGAAGGGGATGCCTGGATGTAGTTTGCAGTTGACCGCAAATGAACCAGGATAAAAATTCACTTGTGCACTCTTTTTCTCTCTAAATCTTCTTTTCCTTTCTTGCTGTTTTAAATTGAATCTGTAGCTGATATTTTGGATATTCGTTTAATGTCATATGCTTATTATTTGTGCTTAAAAATATATGCTCTATTTCTGTTCAATTGATTTTAAATAATTGTGCAATCTGCCTCTCTGATCATTCTGTTATGTGCATGAGTTAATCGATCAAGACTAGGTGTTAATCGATTAACTGAGTTGTTTCTAGAAATTGGGTTTTGGTGCAAGAAACGGTGATTGATAACCGCTACACCTATTCAACCCCTCCCCCTTCTAGGTGTTCCTAGGCCACTGATACCTAACACATACATGTAAGAAGGAATATTGTTGTTATGTAAAAAACAGAATCTAATATGTAAACATTAATAGCATTTTAAGTAAAACATATTGAAGACATGACTAACAATTCATGAAAGAAATATTGTTGTAAAATAAAAAATGTAAATGTCAATTTTTGATGAGGGAGCTAATAGGTAGGCTACCACATATATTATGTAGACCGTTTTGTTATTGAAGACATAACTCTCAGCATAAAACTCAACTATATGCATGACGAAAATGTTGAAACAAAGAAACAATTATTAAAAATTTCCTTAATATTTTAATTACTTTATTGAAGATATTAAAAAAAGACTTAATTAACATCTTCAACTTCAGAAGCACTAATTAAGAAAGTCTATAAAACATAGACTTCAAAAAATAAACAAATCTTGATTGACAAATTTCGTAGCCACGAGAACAAATTATAATAAAGAAGGTTAATGTGAAAAATTACCAAAAACAAATACACAAAACATAATGATGATTATAATAAACTCAAAAAATTATGATAAAGTCGTAGAAAAGACATCAAAACAGATTAATATGATAAGAATGTGATATTTAAATGAAATGAATTATGTATTAAGAAAGTCTATTAAAAAATGCCTATTAAAGCACAAATTAAGAAAATTATAATGTTCAAAAATTAATAACAACGATGGACATGTAGAGAGTCAACTTCATAAATGAACTAACACACAATTGAAAAATATAAGGTACTAACAGTACTAAAATGAACAAATATTTTCGAAGCTGTAAGATAGTAACAATGTAGTGAACTCGAAGATCAGTCGAAAGTCATTAGTAATGAATTTTATAATATCAGACACAATTTCAGACACTATTAGATTAGTAGTAACTCATTATAAATGTGCATAAAGAAATATAAGAAGAGGTCATAGAGTTGTCCTTAAATTAATTTTAGAGTAAACCATGTAATAAAAATTTAACAACATTCACAACTCAGAAAATTATAAAATGGACGAAGGAAATTTCATGACCCACAACTTTAAAGGTGAATATCAATATCATAGGAAGTTGTCAATCATTACTCACTACAACGGTTATTATCAAGAAGATAACTCTGAATGTAAAAAAAATTAGAGGTAGTATTAAACAACAAAGAGTAAAAAAAGGAATATTAGATACAATTTTTAAAAGCTTCAGAATCGATTCGAGAATCACAAAAGGAATATAATAAACAATATTAAACCACATACTCTTTCAAGAAACAATGAAAGTGTTTATGTACTGCATTAAAGATCCAGTTTTTTAAAACTTCCCAAATCAATTAGAGAACCCCAACAAAAACAAAAGCAATATTAAACCATATATTCTTTCAACAAACGTTGAAAGGGTATATGGATAATCTCCTATGATATTAAAGATCCAATTTTTACTGAAAAATAGGATGAACAATCACAAAAAGTATGAAAGGTATAATATTTAACCAAAAAACTTTCAAGAAACCTTGAAAGTGGTAATGCAAAAACTACTACGACATTAAAGATCCAATTTTATGAAAATTGACAACTTCTGGAAATGCTTAATATTACTAAAGAAGCATGAATGATTTTGGTCTTTGGACAAAAGCAACAAAAAAGTACAAACTATCTTATAGATAAGTATTTTAAGCAAAAAAAACTAAGTAATGTATAATAAAGATCCGATTTTTAACGATAAAAATAGGATCGAGAAAAATTCTACGGTAGAGATTGGATTTTCAAGAAAAAATCTAAGAAATGTACAATAAAGATCCGATTTTTAACCATAAACATAGGATCCAACATATTTCTACGGTAAAGATCAGATTTCTAAGCAAAAAAAATCTAAGTAATGTATAATAAAGATCTGATTTTTAACGATAAAAATAGCATCCAGAATGATTCTACGATAAAGATTGGATTTTTAAGCAAAAAACTAAGAAATATACAATAAAGATATAATTTTTAACCATAAAAATAGGATAAAGAACATTTCTATGGTAAAGATTGGATTTATAAGCAAAATAACTAAGATATGTAGAGTAAAGATCTGAATTTTAACCATATAAAAAAGATCGAGAACATTTTTATGATAAAGATCGAATATTTTAGCAAAAAAAAAAGAAATATAAAATAAAGATCTGATTTTTTAGCAAAAAAAGTTATGAATCATAAAATTTATGATCGATAGAGACCAACAAAACCAAAGATGGCCAATCATGATACATTGATACATTATGTTTTGGACAACAACTACGCAAATAAATATTGCTACATTAAGGGTCAAAAATATTATTGCTACCTTAAATGTACACGGAAGAAGAAGATTGAAGAGGTATATAGTTAAGAAAGAAGAAATGAAAGAGTTAAGAAATAAGAAATGAAAGGGTACAGAAGAAATGAAAGGGTATTTGGACGAAAACATATGGAAATCATGCATCATGCAGTGAACTATGGTAAAAACACGTGCCAATGAACACTGTTTTTTCGTTTCTTTTTTTGTTTGCTATTACAGTTTTAACCCTTAAAAATGTAAGTGTCAAGATTTGAGGATGTCTATTATGGTAAAAACAACAACTATTGTATTCTTAATAAGATAGTATATATTAATATCATAGGAAGATGTCAATATCATAGGAAGATGTCAATCATTACTCACTACCACGGTTGTTGTCAAGAAGACAACTCTGAATGTAAAAATATTTAGAGGCAGTAATAAACAATAAAGAGTAGCAAAAGGAATATTAGATACAATTTTTGAATGTTTCAGAATCGATTAGAGAACCATAAAAGGAATTTAATAAACAATATTAAACAACATACCCTTTCAAGAAACGTTGAAAGTGTTTATGGACTGCGTTAAAGATCTAATTTTTTAAAAGTTCTCAAATTGATTAGAGAACCCCAAACAGAAACAAAAGCAATAATAAACCACATACTCTTTCAACAAACATTGAAAAGGTATATCGATAATATACTATGATATTAAATATCAATTTTTTACCGAAAAAGTTAGGATCGACAATCACAAATAGTATGAAAGGAATAATTTTTAACCAAAAAGCTTTCAAGAAACATTGAAAGTGGTCATGCAAGAACTACTATGACATTAAAGATCTCATTTTTTGAAAATGGACAACTTCTGGAAAAGCTTAATATGACTAAAGAATGCATAAATGACTCTGGTCTTTGGACAAATGCAATAAAAAAGTAAAAACTAGCTTATAGATCAATTTTTTAAGCAAAAAAACTAAGTAATGTATAATAAAGAATTGATTTTTAATGATAAAAATAGCATACAGAACATTTCTACGGTAATGATCGGATTTTGAAGCAAAAATCTAAGAAATGTACAATAAAGATCTAATTTTTAACCATAAAAATAGGATCATAACATTTCTACGATAAAGGTTGAATTTTTAAGCAAAAAATCTAAGTAATGTATAATAAAGATCCGATTTTTAATGATAAAAATAGCATCCATAACATTTCTACGGTAAAGATTGGTTTTTTATGCAAAAAAACTAAGAAATGTACAATAAAGATCTGATTTTTAACCATAAAAATAGGATCTAGGACAGTTATATGGTAAAAATTGGATTTTTAAGCAAAAAAAACTAAGATATGTAGAATAAAAATCCAATTTGTAACCATAAAAATAGGATCAAGAACATTTTTATGATAAAATCAAATTTTTCAGCAAGAAAAAAAAAAGAAATGTAGAATAAAGATCCAATTTTTTAGCAAAAAAAGTTGTGAATCCTGAAATTTATGATCAATAGGGACCAAAAGGACCAAAGACAGTTAAGCATGATACATTGATATATTATGTTCTGGAAAATAACTATGCAAATAAATATTGCTACATTAAGGATCAATAATATTATTGCTACCTTAATTGTACATGGAAGAAGAAGAAGATTGAAGATGTATATAGTTAAGAAAGAATAAATGAAAGAGTTAAGAAATGAAAGGGTACAGAAGAAATGAAAGGGTATTTGGACGAAGACATATGACAATTATGAATCATGTAGTGGACTATGGTAAACCACATGACAATGAACACTGTTTTTTCGTTTGAAAAATTTGTTTGCTATTACAGTTTTAACCCTTAAAAATATAAGTGTCAAGATTTGAGGATGTCTAATATGGTAAAAACAACAATTATTTTATTCTTAATAAGATAGTAGATATTAATATCATAGGAAGATGTCAATCGTTACTCACTCCCACGGATGTTGTCAAGAAGACAACTCTGAATGTAAAAAAATTTAGAGGTAGTATAAAACAATAAAGAGTAGCAAAAAGAATATTAGATACAATTTTTAAAAGTTTCATAATCGATTAGAGAACCATAAAAAGAATAAAATAAACACTATTAAATTATATACTCTTTCAAGAAACGTTGAAAGTGTTTATGGACCGCGTTAAAGATCCAATTTTTTAAAAGTTTCTAAATCGATTAGAGAACCCCAAACAGAAACAAAAGCAATATTAAACCACACTTTTTCAACAAACGTTGAAATGGTATATGGATAATCTCCTAAAGATCCAATTTTTACCAAAAAATAGGATCGACAATCACAAAAAGTATGAAAGGCATAATTTTTAACTAAAAAGCTTTCAAGAAACCTTGAAAGTGGTAATGCAAGAACTACTATGATATTAAAGATCTTTTTTTTTTAAATGAACAACTTCTGGAAATGCTTAATATGACTAAAGAATGCATGAATGACTTTGATCTTTGGACAAAAGCAAAAAAAAGTAAAAATTTCCTTCTAGATCAATTTTTAAGCAAAAAACAAAGTAATGTATAATAAAGATCCGATTTTTATACATAAAAAGAAGATTGAGAAATGTTCTACGGTAAAGATTAGATTTTAAGCAAAAATCTAAGAAATGTACAATAAAGATTCGATTTTTAACCATAAAAATAGGATCTAGAACATTTCTACGATAAAGATTAGATTTTTAAGCAAAAAACCAAGTAATGTATAATAAAGATATGATTTTTAACGATAAAAATAACATCCAGAACATTTCTACGATAAAGATTGGATTTTTAAGTAAAAAACTAAGAAATGTACAATAAAGATCCGATTTTTAACCACAAAAATAGGATTCAAAACATTTCTATGGTAAAGATTGAATTTTTAAGCAAAAAAAAAAGATAGAATAAATGTCGAATTTTTGGCAAAAAAATGTTGTGAATCATGAAATTTATGATGGATAGGGACCAACATGACTAAAAATTGTCAAACATGATACATTGATACATTATGTTCTGGATAATAACTATGCAAATAAATATTGTTATATTAAGGGTCAATATTATTATTGTTACCTTAAATGTGCACGGAAAAAGAAGAAGATTGAAAATGTATATAGCTAAGAAAGAAGAAATGAAAGAGTTAAGAAAGAAGAAATGAATGAGTTAAGAAATGAAAGGGTACGAAAGAAATGAAAAGGTATTTGGACGAAGACATGTGGCAATCATGCATCATGCAATAGACTATGGTAAACACGTGGCAATGAACATTGCTTTTTTGTTTAAAAAATTTATTTGCTATTATAGTTTTAACCCTTAAAAATGTAAGTGTCAAAATTTGAGGATCTATGGTAAAAACATCATCCTATTGTATTCTTAATAAAAAAAATAAGATAGTAGATTATTGGGTAAAACACAAAAGTGCTCATCAAAAGGAACAAATGGCAGGCACTGCCATTTAGCGGATTTTCTCAAAAGGTGAATGGCATTTTGCCCGAAACTGCCATCACTCGCCACCATGGCACCATCATGGCCGCCACATTACAACACTGCTCGTTAATACAATATCTAAATGCATCCGGGAAGAAGATTCATCTCGTAACATGTATCTATGGGATAACTATTGTACGAAGAACTGAGATCCATGTGTAACACCGCGAATTTTACTACCTTGAAAATATATGTTTTTATTAATATTTTTATTAATTATATTTTCGAAAATGAATTTTTGGGAATTTTCGGTAAAGAATTAGACGAAACACTATTTGAGTTTTAGTCTTGTAATTATGTTCCAACTTGGTGGTAAATTTTCATGATTTTCGGAGACAGTC
Source organism: Lupinus angustifolius (assembly GCF_001865875.1). Lineage (NCBI taxonomy): Eukaryota > Viridiplantae > Streptophyta > Magnoliopsida > Fabales > Fabaceae > Lupinus > Lupinus angustifolius. Next base: position 23,155 of record NW_017718787.1, read on the forward strand.
GGTTTCGGACCGCTGTCGGGGCCGAATCTCACCCGGTACGGCTTAAAAAGTGGGTTTTGAGTTCCGTAACTCGGAATCGAATTCCGATCGCGCCGTTGGCTTCATAATCACATTTTGAGTCAAGATAGACCCTGAGTTGGTCCACAACTATTTTCTAAAATATTTTCACTCGGAATGCCGAAATTCGAAGTTCCAATCGTAAAGTAAAATCGGTGGATCATTTTTTGCTACTCGAGCATGGTTTTAATCGCGCGCGTTTCGCCGAAGTCGTCGCATCGCATGAGTCACTTCACAAAATCTACCTGCTAAGTCTTATATATTTCACTCATTAATGCCTTGATTTACTACCCAAAATCCCCTAAAATCACTCAACAAATCCTCTCACTCCACCACCATTAGACACATCACCTATACTAGTCTAACTCTACTTACCTTGCATTANTGCATTAAATTTTATGATTTGATGAGGGTGAAGCTCTCCTATAAATACCCCACCCCATTCTCTCATTTTTACACCAAATTTCCTATACAAACTAAGGTAGTCTTTTATGTTTCTTCTTCATCTTCTTCTCATACTTCATAGAAAGTTATGAGCTTTTATTATGTTTTTCATATAGTAGAGTTTATATTTGTTCTTTAATTATTTTATGAAAGCATAACTAAAGGGTGTGATAATAAAATCATGTGAACCTTTATGTAGTTTTTGACCTTTGTAAATCTTGAAATTTCTTCCTTGTTCTTAGATGGAAAAACTATATCTTTGGACAAGGTTAGAT
>NW_017718788.1:0-807 GCF_001865875.1 Lupinus angustifolius
CAAAAACAATTAAATTCATTTTAAATCGAAAGTTTTATTTTCGCATAAAAAGTTATTTCATGAGTATAATAATTATCGTCAGTTAACTAATTAACGTGAGTTTGGCGTAATGAAGAGTTCGAGAGGAGTTCGGATCAAGTAAGCTCACCTGCAAAAAGAGAACCTTGCAACCCGACACACTCAGGTGAGGGAGAACACATCGTGACATAGTGGTGTCCGAATATGACACCCGGATCCTCTAAACCATCTCAAAGGTTTTGGGGTTAACTTGGGTTTTAAGAAACCCAAGATTTTTATGTTTGAATGTTTTTGAATAATATGATTGTTGATGAAATGTGTTGAATATGGTATATGAATGTTGTTGGGAACTTTTCTGTGTGCAGGTATTTGAAAACCCATGTGAAAATACGTTCGATTAGCTGAACAGGGCAAAATTGGAATTCTGTCCAGGTCCTTCTCGCTTGGGCGAGCAGGTCTCGCTTAGGCGAGAGAAGTCCGTCGCTTGGGCGAGGAATGGGCGAAGGACTGGGCAAGAGAGCCCAGGTTTTAGAGATTGTTTTTGGGGAATTATCGCTTGGGCGAGAGACAGTAATTGCGTTTGACTATTTGTATTGATTGGTTGAGTATGTAATAATCCTAGTATGGGTATGTGATATAAACTACTTTGGTATAACACCGTAATTGAATTAAAAAGTAAAGTATTCAAGGTGTTGGAATTAAATAGTCAAACTCGGTAATTAATTTTAAAGAAAGTATTCCGAGAAGGATGTATGATTTAGGGCGATGCCCAGAAAAGGATACGTGATA
>NW_017718789.1:0-415 GCF_001865875.1 Lupinus angustifolius
CTTGGTCTGGGACCATCCAGGGTGATTCAGCGATAGTCGTAGTGGTAGGGACGTTACCCTTTGAGTTATGATGTGAATTAGGGCACTACCCAGAAAGGAACCTAGGATACTACGTAGCGAGATCGGCTGACCGTAAGAGGCTTGGTCTGGGACCGTCCAGGGTATTCAGCGATGGTCGTAGTGGTGGGATGTATTTCCTTTATATTACGTGTTAACGTAAGATCGGGACCCACAAGAAACATTCCTAAGGGAGATGACTTAAGGTGGGCCGAACATGATAAATAATGATTAAAAGATTTAATCATCTAACTGCGGTTAGTGTTCATATGCATATGGTTAATAATGGAGTAGTGGAGAGGAAATTGACGGGATGACTTAGAGCACCGTGATGTTGAGAGGGAAGGCGTTGTTGGAC
>NW_017718790.1:0-49514 GCF_001865875.1 Lupinus angustifolius
TTGTATGTGCCCAAGATGAAGAGTAATTTGCTTAGCCTTGGTCAATTACTTGAAAAAGGGTACACAATGATAATGGAGAATAAGGTGCTAAGAGTGTTTGATGGCACAAAGAGACTGCTTTTGAAGGCTCCTTTATCCAACAACAGAACCTTCAAAATTGGCATTCAGATCAACAATCACAATTGCCTTCTATCCAGTCATATGCAAGAAAATTGGGTGTGGCATCAAAGGTATGGTCATCTGAACTTCAAAGGGCTTGAACTTCTGAGCAGAGTTGGTATTGTTTCAGGTCTGCCTTCTATTACTATCCCTGGTGAACTATGTGATGAGTGTCTCACAAGCAAGCAGACAAGAAACACTTTTGGTGCACACATACCTACTAGATCCTCTAGGCCTTTGTCACTGGTTTACTCAGATGTGTGTGGACCATTTGAGGAAGAATCATTGGGGGAGAACAAGTACTTTGTGACATTCATAGATGACTTCACAAGGAAGGTATGGATACATCTCATTAGAGCTAAGTGTGATGTATTTACTACCTTTCTCAAGTTTAAGGCTCAAGCAGAGAAATAGAAGGAGTTGAAGCTGCAAATTCTGAGAACTGATGGTGGTGGAGAATACACCTCAACTGAATGGAGAGACTTCTGTGACAAGGAAGGGTTAATTCATGAAGTCATAGCCCCCTATACTCCACAGCACAATGGAACTGCAGAAAGGATGAATAGGACAGTCCTAAACATGGCTAGGAGTATGATGAAAACAAAGAAGATGCCAAAGAAATTTTGGGGAGAAGCAGTCTCAACCTCTGCATACATCTTGAATAGATGTCCATCTAGTAGACTTGAGAATATCACCCCTGAGGAAGCTTGGACAGGCAAGAAACCAAGTATAAGTCATCTCAGGATTTTTGGTTCTATATGTTACAAACATATACCTGATGTGCAGAGAAGAAAACTTGATGACAAGGGTGAGAAATTGATTATGCTTGGCTATCACAACACAGGTGCTTACAGGTTGTTTAATCCCTTGAATCAGAAGATTGTTGTGAGCAGAGATGTGAAGTTTGATGAGACACAATGCTGGGATTGGACTAAACAGAATACTGCTCAAGAAAGAAGTGCTACAATGCATATAGATGATGAAGTCCAACAACAACCAGTTTTAGCAGATGTAGGTGCTCAACCAGAAAGAAGATCCCATAGATCAAGACAACCACCAACAAGGTTGAGTGATTATGAGGTCTTCTCTGACTCAGGCATCACTGCAGAAGGGGAATTGGTGCATATGGCTCTTCTAGCTGAAATGGAACCAGTAAGTTTTCATGAGGCAGTGAAATCAAGCCAGTGGATGCAAGCTATGAGAGAAGAACTCAGCTCAATTGAAAGGAATCACACCTGGTATCTAACTAATCTACCAGAAAATAAGAAAGCTATTGATGTTAGATGGGTATACAAGATCAAGGTGAATCCAAAGGGTGAAGTTGTGAAGCACAAGGCAAGATTAGTTGCAAAGGGGTTTCTGCAAAAGGAAGGACTTGACTATAGTGAAGTCTTTGCACCTGTTGCAAGATTGGAGACAATTAGATTGGTAGTTTCCTTGGCAAGCTACCATAATTGGCACATACACCAAATGGATGTTAAGTCTGCATTCTTAAATGGACCATTAGATGAGGTGGTTTTTGTCAAACAACCACCTGGTTTTGAGGTAATTGGCAAAGAGCATCAAGTGTACAAGTTGCACAAAGCTCTTTATGGTCTCAAGCAGGCTCCAAGGGCTTGGAACAAGAGAATAAATGGCTTCCTATTGAAGCTTGGCTTTCTGAAATGCAGATCAGAGTATGGTGTATATGCAAGAGGCTCAACTATCCAGAATCTTCTAGTAATTTGCCTCTATGTGGATGACTTATTAGTAACTGGAACCAAGCTTGAGGAAATTTGTGAGTTCAAAGCAGAAATGAAGGCTGAGTTTGAAATGAGTGACTTGGGAGAGTTATCCTACTTCCTTGGGATAGAATTCTCAAGAGTCAAAGAGGGAATCCTAATGCATCAACAGAAGTACATCAAAGATGTTTTAAAGAGGTTCAATATGGAAGAATGCAGTGCAGTCCCTACACCTATTGAAGCTGACATTGATTGTGAAAAACCAGAAGGAAATCCTGCAATTGATAACACCCTCTATAGGCAAATAGTTGGCTGCCTAAGATACATATGCAACACAAGGCCTGATATTACATATGGTGTAGGTGTTATAAGTAGACACATGGAGTCACCAAAGAAATCCAACTTAATGCAGGCTAAACGAATACTCAGATATGTGAAGGGGACATTGGAGTTTGGCTTGATACTTCCTATCAAAAACAGAGATAGAAATCACAGAATGCTTGGTTTTAGTGATGCAGACTGGTGTGGAGATAAATGTGACAGGAAAAGCACAAGTGGCTACATGTTCTTTCTTGGTGAGGCACCAATCTCTTGGTCTTCAAAGAAACAAGATGTCGTGGCACTCTCTTCTTGTGAAGCAGAGTACATCTCTGCTTGTACTGCTGCTCAACAAGCTTCCTGGCTAGGGAAACTTCTCACTGAGTTGAAACTGAAAAAAGAAGGGGAAGGCATGCTCTTAATGGTTGATAACAAGTCAGCCATAAACCTAGCTAAGAATCCTATTGCACATGGGAGAAGCAAGCATATAGAGACAAGGTTTCACTTTCTTAGAGACCAAGTTAGCAAGGAACAACTCAAACTTGAATTCTGCAATTCAGAAGAACAAATTGCAGATGTGTTTACAAAAGCTTTGAAGAGGAAAAGATTTGAAGAACTTAGATATAAGCTTGGTCTAAGATGTTTAAAACCAAATCTGAATTAAGGGGAAGTGTTAGAAATAGTAATTCAGCTTTTTAGTTAGTTTCCAGTTTTAAAAACTTCATTTAGTTTAGTTAGTTGACTGGTTTTTCTGTTTTACTATTTTTTGGCAATGTGTGTATAAATGCTTTTGTAATTCCTTGAGTAAGAACAAGTTGTTCATTCATTGAATCCTTTCTTCTTCTCCACTTTCACACTTCTATTCCTCTTCTCCTTACAACACAATATCTTCTTTCTCTTCTCCTCTGAAAACACAGAACCGTGTGTTCTGATTCTTCTTCTTTTCTTCTTCTGGTTGTAACAATTATAAGCAACTAGAATTCCATTATCTTATATTGCTCAACATAAAATAACTCTTTTTCAAATGTATATTAGAAGTGATTTTCTCAATGGAGAAATTGAAGAAGTTTTGGTTAAACAACCCCTGACTTTGAATACCATGAAAATCCTAATCATATTTTTAAGATTAAAAAGGATCTTATCATCTTAAGCAAGCTCCTAGAACTTGTATGGAAGATTAAGTTTTTATTTTCCAACAAATGATTTCTAATAGGAAAAGTATACACCACTCTTTTCAAAAGATGTTCAAACAATGATTTTATTATTTTGAAAGTTTATGTAGATAATATTATTTTTGGTGGTGCTACTACTAGAAATCTCTATCTTAATATTTTTTAAGCTTATACATAATGAATGTGAGATGAGTAAATTAGAGAGCTAAAATTCTTATTTAGCCTATAAATACGACAAGTAAAATAGTCTACACCCATCAACAAAAGTACACGATGGAGTTGATAAAGAAGTTTAAAATGGAAATTTCTAAGCATATGATTTCAAGCATATCCTAGAGAATGTTACCTTAAGGCTCTTAAAAGAATTTTAGTTATCTTATTGATACTACTAACCTTTGTCTATTATATAAGAAATCTAAAGATTTCAATCTAGTTAGTTATTATGATATTGACTTTGCTAGAGATAGAATTGTAACAAAAACACAAGTGGAGAATGTTACATATGATATCCGAGTCAAGAAGAGACAAAACATAATAATATTTTTCAACAGTTAAAGCTATATATTTCTGTGTTGCAAATGGTTGTTCACAACTGTTATGAGGAAAATATAAATTAGAAGATTATCCTATTAAAATAAGAATAACACAAATCACCTATTGAATTTTATCACATTTAAATGAGTCATTAAAAAAATTATTTTTGTTAAATGAAAATACATTTGCTACTAGTTTTCTTATAATGAACGACAACACGCAATTACTCCTATGATCTCAATTATATGTTTTCAAGCTTAGCTAGCACAATCGAAGAAAGCTCTTCACTTAATACCAACTACCTAATCATTTATGTATGCTTTGAACGCGCATGTAGATCAATAATGAAACTATACCTTAAAAAACTTCAAACTACAACTTAGAGTATCAACGAATCTTCACTTTATTGTCGGCAAATTGAGAAACTTGTTTAGTTGCGGGCTAATTATATGGAAATGAGATATTCTCATGTAGTACACCATGCACTACTCCGGAAGGCAAATGGATGGATCTGAGTTTGGATGTTAATAGATGAAAAGTCATTCATCAATTCATATAAATTCATTTAAACTTTATTTTAAGTTATCCAATTCATCCATATCGAATGGATTCTAATCTATTTAATTCATCTATGACTCCATTTTCATGGATTTGAATGGAGGAATATCCAATTCATTTGATTTTTATTACTGGAACTAAAAATACTATTGAAGAAAATCATTATTTAAAAATTACTATCTCAACTAAATATTTTTTAAAATCACCTTTTAGAAAAACACTTCTAAAATCATTTATAAAACACTTTTAAAAATCAATTTTTCAAAAAAGTGATTTTTTGAACTTTTATAGAAAAATATTTTTTTCAATATTCTATAAGCATGTGATGTTTAAGATTTTACGTGTAAAGTTTTTTTACAAATACTTATAGAGTGTTAATATCTTACAGTGAGTGTAAAGATTTATATATAATCACTACATCATCCACCATTCATTTCGATCTTTTTTGAAGACTCAATAATAATTAAATATAAATGGTGGATACATTCTCAGTGCATACATCTTTTCTCATATTTACATATACGTTATGTACTTAACAATAAAATTTTAATATTAACTACATACACATATCATGTAATTGATATCAATTTAATAAAATATTAAAAGTGAGAATCAAAGATGAATTTGCTTGAATTTAGTTTTCTTAAATATTAAATGAATTTCTTAAATATTTTGAATATATCCATGGATATTCATTGGATATAATGGATGAATTTGAATTCATCCATTATCAATACTATCCATTAATTATATACATTTAAATCATTATCTCTAATGGATTAATATGAATAGATTTAATTTGGATGTATTGTGGATTATGGATAATTTTATCATCTCTACTCGAATGTAAAGAGATAGAAATTTACAAGTTTTTAATTTATTTAAACAAATTATAATTAAAAATTTGGACATTATTTTTTTTTGGTGTCATGTGTGAGTATATGTGTCCATCATCATACTCTTATGGTATGTTTGGTTGGGATAAAAAATGAGGGAAAGAAAGTAAGAGGAATAAAAAAGAAGGAACCAAGCATTTTCATTATTTGATTACATTGAAAAGAAAGAGGGAAAGAAAAAAATATGATGAGATTCATGTTATTATGTTTTTTCTCCAATAGGAGGAAAACAAGTAGAGAAATTTGGGTCACAGTCCATTATCTCAAAGTATATCCTAAATCATATCTCAAACCAATAATGATAAAAGAAAAATAAAAAAATAATGAAAAATTAATTTTTTTAATTGACATGTTTCATTGGTTTAGGACATGATTTCTGACATACTTTATGACAACAAATTATTGTCCGATAAAACTAGTGGCAGATTTTCTCTTCACTAACTCTCTATACAATTAAAAAATTTGTATTTCATGTTAGTCATACTGATAAATTCCTAAAATTCCAAAGAAATAAACAAGCACATACATGTTAATGTCATTATTAATAAACAACAAGACGTTAGTTTAGTGGTGTAAAGTCCCGTTAAATCCAAAGAAAGACCAAAATGCCATTGGTTTGATTCCTGTTATAGACACTTATTAGTAGGGACAATCACACACTACAAAATAGATTAGTTCATTACTCATATGATAATGAGATACTCTTAGTAGTAAAAAGAATGTTATTTTTAAAATAATTAAATTATTTTTCTTCACTTTCTTTTCATTTTGTATCATGTCAAACAACTAAAAAGTAATCATATTTTTTATTCATTTTATTCTCTCAATTTTTCTTTTCCCAAGTTTTCTTTACTTTATGTAAACCAAACACAATTATATGATAGGAGTATTTACCAGGGAATGGAAACGGTGCTTTGCTTCATTCTTAATTAGAATGATTAATTTTAATGATTAACCTATCAGCATCACATGTCTTTAGCCATTTTAGTCATTTGTACATGTCAAGTTCTAAACTCTCCCATTGTTATAAAGGAAAAAAGTGGGGTTACTCATGAAAAGGTTACTAATTATCTATATTATTATGCTAATGGTAGTTACAAGTTGTCAATTTTTTAATTTAGTATTAAATATGTTTAACCCATTACCCATATGATTAGCGAGGTAGATATGATTAGATCATTTAGATGTGTAAGCTTAGACAGTTCTTTTAACCAATTATGTTGTTATATTTTTTCCATAAATATGAACCCCATCATCAAACTCAAATCATTGCATAGATCTAAATCCATTCAGGTCATGATATCACTTATAAGTTGTCAAAATCATACATTAGTTGGAGACAGCAAATAGATGCAAAAAAATTATTGCCATCATGAATGTTAACGTGGATTTAATTTGTCCTGTTAAATCAAGAGAAAAGAATATATATATTAGATAAAAAAAAATTACAATATAATTGTATTATCCACTATTCATTTTCAATTATTATTAACATTTCAAAAAAGTAATGAAAGGTGAATAATACATTAATTATGTATCAATTTTTACACACTATAAGCACATAAATATTATACTTTTAGGCTTTATTTGGTTCATGAAAGAAAAAAGATGAAAGAAAAATGAAAAATGAAAGTCGGAGGAAAGAAAAGTAACGAAAAATGATGTGATCTTTTAGTTGTTTGGTTTGAAAGAAAAGTGAAGAAATGAGTTGAAGGAAAGAATTTGAAATATCAAATTCCACATGTGTCCTTATTACACATAATATAAAATATTATTTTAATCATTTAATTTGATATATTAAATATATTTTTAATATATTTTTAATATATTTCTCCTCGTGATGATGTAAATAAATTTTTTGATAAATTAATGAGTATAATATTATGTAATATTACTGTAAAAATTTATAAATATTTAATACATTATTTACTATTTATTTGTATTACTTTTATTTAATGTCAACAATAATTAAAAAATGAATGATTAATGATACAATGATGCTATAAAAATATATTTTATAGTGTCATTATATCATTCATTTTTCTACACTAGTTTACTTTTGATCAATAAAGTTTAAATAATATTTTTTTAGAAATGTAGTCATAGAATAACTACCAAAAAACATAATTTAAAAGAGAAAATAATGTATATAGTGACAATGTATGAGTTTTAAAAATTGTAAGTGTATAATATTAATTCATGTTTAATTATCATTGATTTTTCATTAAAAGTAATACAAATAAATAGTAGATGATGTATTAGCTATGCATAAAACTTTATACCCCCAATTGAGAGAAAAATGAGTTTTAAAAAATATTAGGCATACATATTACACTCATTTTCAAAAATGAGTTTTCTTTCCAACAATGGAGAGAAAATTTTTATATGGATCCCATAGACTTCTTTTCATTTCCTTCTATTTTCTCTCCTCAATCAAAGGAGGACAAATTCGCAATCCACCCATTTTCTCTCCACCTCTTTTCTTTCCCTCTACTTTCACCTAAACCAAACATAGTATTAAATCAAAGTATCCCCGAAATATACAAATACCAAACTTTTTTCCTTCATAATATGCATATATTAATTATAACTTCTATCAATATTATTGGTGTATATATGAATGTGAATGGTGCTTAATTGATAAGTCGGGCCACTATTTTAAATTACATTTCACCATCACAATTATTCATATTTGGTGCATGTCAAATTCAGAGCATATAGAATATAGCTATTAATTAGAATATAATATAGGCATGATATGATGGGTGAATAGATTGAAAACGATGTCGTACGAGTGAAGCAACTTTGCAGTCTAAACCCTAAACCACAACACAATCATATTTATCAATCATATTCATGTATTTAATTATTGCACGCAAGTGAAGATTAAACTAAGAAGCTGGCCATACCTTGATGCCATGGTCACGTGGGTAACTGGGTATATACGTTAAGTCATACTAGACTTCTAATACATGGATGAACTTATCTGAGTTCCTCTCTACTATTAGAGAATCCGATATTAAAAAATAAAAAAAAATAATTTTTTTTATTTTTTAATTAAAATTAACTTAAACTTATGTTCATCAAAGTTTTTGGACATGTATGACAGTCTTATTAAATATTGGATTTTCTGATCCGATATCTGAGTGGACGTAAATTCGGATCCCAAATGCTACATGAGGATGTCGAATTAACGAGTGGCTACATGCATGCCACTCGGATTCAATGGATGACAAATACCATTTTGCTAAGCTTGAAACTCTCAAACCCATTTGTTGAATAAGTCACTGCTCTCAACATTCAACACCACAAATATTCAAGGTCTTGAAGGGTTGGCAAAATGGATGTTGAATGGATATTTATTTGCCTGGTTAAAAATATTAATTATTACTCTATAATATTAATTTATTTTAACTGCTTAGGGGAATATTAAATAAGAATTAATGACTTAATGAAATGAGTGACTATAAATTCCTAACATCAGGAGTTCTAGTCACAGAGATGTTTTTATGATGAATAAAATATTACATGCAATATTTAAGTTTGAGGGTGACACACTCAATAAATATATACATAAAGTATACAATATAGTAACTAGCTAGCAGAATACAGTGCATTAGCATGAATTATTCTGTATTACTTCTATTGAAATCAAAATAGTACAATTATACTCGTATGAAAAATATCTAATTTCACCATCACAAACATTAAAAAGAAAATCATATTATCCTAAATTGCAAGTTTATTGATAGCAAATAAATAAAGCTTAAAAAAATACAAAATGCATAAACACTTAATGATTCAATTTGTCAAGGGACATTAACAGATTAACCACATAAACGACACTTATTTAATCCATTCCTTAAGTTACGGTGGTATGGGATTTGTAATAATGCACATATGGATGAGATCATATGTCCTAAATAATGTTTCATTCTCTATTACAAATCAATTATATATTAACATGTGGATAAAATAAAAAAATTATAAACAAAAATTAATAAAATGGAGCATTCTGATTAGCTTGAAACATATAGTGAGACACTATTTGGGACAGATAATCTCCATCCATGCACCTATACACATACCACTATGGTTGCTCATTTTTCTTTTAAGGTTTGACAAACTAAATTGATTGACACAATAGAGGAGGAACATTCATAGAATTGAAAGACATTGACATCATTTGAAGGCTTGAATTTGAGAATATATCCTCCAATGTAGTTCATCTCATAACTTCTCCATCAAGACTCTCTTTAGTTGTGTCTACTAACTCCCTCACGATATCAATCATTCCTAGCTTCCATCTGCACTAAATAGCATACATCTTGTCTGAATTAAGTAGCATGAATCTTGCAATCTTCATAGAAAAATCATTATCTAGGAAGATGCAACTAAATTTCAAATTATGGTGAAATATGGGAGGAGAGTTCTCATCATGTAAGAATTTAACAATACAAACAGTTAGTGAATTTCCTATACCAATCATAATCTCATAAAAAATAGCACAATGTAAATATACATATATTCACTAAGCTATATATCATAATTAACAACGGTCATTCAACAATATTATTTTGAACGACGCTGTTGAATATGAGACGGAACAACATTTACAGCGCAAATTAAAGTCAGCATTGTCAACACATTAGCGATGTCTTAAATGAATTCTGTTTAACGACATATGTTATGGGAAACGTTGTTAATGTACATATTCCACAGCACATCGTTAAATAAGTGTTGTTGAAGATGACATAGTAACAGCGCTTTCTTAAATATGTGTTGTTGCTTGTACACGACGTTTTAAATATCAGAAAAATTAATTGTTGAGTTCTTATGCGTCTCTTCATTTCTATGAAAAATTAATTCGTTGCGCATCTGACAAGGACGGTGATAACAATTTTCTTTCCATTTGAATCTATAAATGATGTGGTTCACTCCATGTTCTATTTCATCAGTAAGTGTATGTGTTTCTATAGATAATTTTTTTCCTGCTTTGTATATATTTTTTCTCCTTCATCGTCTCCTTTTATAATTAGTTATGACACCCATGAGAAGAAGATAGGAGGAAGAAAACACAAAATAACCAAAAATAGAGCAATACAAGGCAAAAAGAAAAATGGAAGTTTTGTTAAAAGGAATAGAAAAAGGCAGACAGTAGATCCCATCAAATCAAAGTGTTAAAAGTGCTTAAGTTGTATTATCAGGAACCCTATATTAGAATCATGTCAAGGAGGTCTTCAACATCTTTTGATTTGACAAAAAGACCCAGATTTCAAAAGGAAAATGACTATTATACAAGATTTAGGTGAGATGAAGAATTAATCTACAAATTATTTAGTTCATTGTCATCTACCAAATCATTTAGTTCATTATCAAAATCTTGTCAATGAGGTTTTTAACATCTTTTGATTTGGCAAAATGGTTCAGATTTCAAAAGGAAAGTAATTGTTATACAAGATTTGCGTGAGATGAAGAATTAATCTGTAAATTATTTAGTTCATTGTCTTCTACCAAATCATTTAGTTCATTGTCATCTATCAAATCATTTAGTTTATTGTCATCTACCAAATCATTTAGTTCATTGTCATGTCAGGCAACAATTAATGTATTTTGGCACTTTAAATGAAGAATGAACAAATTATTTTGGATGTTAATTTCATTTTTTTTGTTATATATTTGAATGATTGTTAATGTTTAATATTTTTGCAGTTCCATAGTAATAAACACAATAAATAAATTAACAAAACTTAATAAACACAATAAACAAATTAACAAAACTCAATGTTTAATATGTTTGCAGTTCCATATTAATAAACACAATAAACAAATTAACTTTGTATTTTAGAAAACGCATAATTAGGAAAACACAATAAACAAATTAACATTGTATTTTTGCAGTTTCATATAATATGTTAATTTAACAGCGCATAATTAGGAAAACACTGTTAATTTGGTTGTTGAGTTATGCGATGACTTGAACGAGTTCAGTTTAACAGCGCATAATTAAGATAGCACTGTCAATTAAATTCTATTCAACATCGCATAGTTCAGATAGTGATGTCAATTAGATTTTATTCAACAGTGTATCATCCGAGAAGAGTTGTTGATGTGTTCATGAAAATGAGTAGTCAACAGCTGGATTCACATGCGATATATAACAATGTGATGAGTGTGAAATTATGCTACATTTGCATTGCATTTTAGGACATAATTAGGACTTTAGGATTGTTTTTAGCTTTTATTTATCTTTGTTTGGGTTGAGTGGTTGTTTTTGGCTATGTTGTGCAGTTTGGATGGATTAAAACCAAAAAGAGTAGAGATTGGGTGCAAGAAGATGTAATTCAGTGTTGAGGCTATGCGAAAACCAATTACAGAGCCAAAAGAAGTCATAGATATTATATTATATTCATATTTTTTAGATTTGTTTTGTTGGGCTTAGCCCAATATTTTGTAATTAGGATAAATAAGGGTTCTCCCTCAAGGATGAGAACACTTTACACTTTACATTACAATTCTCTAATTTAGAATTTGGTATTCTCTTCTCCATTATGAGTGAGTAATTCCCTTTGTTTCTAGGATGGGGAGTCAATTGCTGAGGCTTAGGAAAGATTAAATGAGCTAACTGAAGCTTTCCCTCATCATGGTATTCCACCTTGGGTGTTGGTTCAAAACTTCTACAATGGGCTAGACTTTCCATCATAACAAATGTTGGACTCTTCAGCCGGTGGTGCCTTTATGTGCAAAGGAATTGATGTTGCTTCAAAGATCATAGAAAATGTAGTTTACAATCATCATCACTGGGTGAATGAGAGGAGACATCATCTAAGAAGAGACTCTAGTGCATAATATTCAGGCAATCAGATGGAGAATGTAATTTCACGCTAGATAAGCTTTCTCAAAGGTTTGGAAAGCTGGAAAAGTATCATGCTAATGCTATTGGGTCAACTACAACATGTGAGGAGTGTGGAACAAAAGGGCATGAGTGGTCTGAATGCAAACAATTCACTGGACATGTACATGGAGCTTGGATCATTGAACAACCTGAATCATGCAATTATATGAGAACAAGGAAATGAATGGACATCAATTCAACCCACCATATGGGAAGAGCAATCCCAACCTTTCTTGGAGGAGCAACAACACTTTAAATCATCAACATCAAGATGAGCAAGGTAATAGGAAACCTCCAACACGGTTTCCACATTTATAATCTTCTCCTATTGATCCCACTCTTATAACAATAATAGAAGGTCAAGAAAAATTACTTGCTAACCTTAAAAAATTTCAAGAGGATCAAATCATGATTAATATAAATGTTGCAAATATGTTAAATGATTTGAATTCTAAGATAGAAAACCTAACCATCCATGGAAAGATGTTAGAAACACAAATTGTCCAACAAACTAGCAACTTTAATAGGCAAATAGGGATGTTTCCAGGACAGCGAGAGAAAAATCCAAATAATGAACATTGTAAGGTTATTCGATTAAGGAGTGGGAAGAAACTCAATGATGTTCCACGAACTGAGAATGATATACAAGTGGGAGAGATACATACTGATACGCAACTCCCTGAAGAGGAACAAAATTATGAAAATATGTCTAAGTATGTAACTCCACCACCATTTGTACCACCAATTCCTTTTCCCTAGAGAATTGCAAAAACAAAGTTAGAAAAGAAATATGGGAAATTCTTAGATATCCTTAAGAAATTATATATTGAACTGTCCTTCACTAAGGCACTACAGGATATGTCTACGTACATGAAATTTCTTAAGAATATTATATCTAAAAAGAGAAGATTAAAGGATTATGAAACAATTACTTTAACTAAGGAGTACAATGCTTTAATTCAAAATAAATTGCCTCCAAAACTAAAAGATCCTGGTAGTTTCTATCCCTTGCTTAATTGGTAACACTAATTTTGACCGTACTTTATTTGACTTAGGGGCAAGTGTAGTCTCACGCCTTTATCCATGTGTAAAAAGTTGGATGTGGGTGAACTAAAACCCACTACTATATCACTTCAATTAGCGGATAGGTTAATTAAATTCCCTATAGTCATCTTGGAGGATGTTCCTATCAAAGTGGAGAAATTTTACATTTCAACAGAGTTTGTAATACTAGAGATGGAAGAAGATTCACAAATTCCAGTCATACTAGGTAGACAGTTTTCGGCTACCTCTGGTGCTATAATTGATGTTAAAAATGAAAAACTTTCTCTAAGCATTGGGAATGAAAAAGTTGAATTTGATATTGCTAAATCTATTAAACAATCTTCTCTTGAGGACTCATATTGCAGGGTTGATATATTGAACCATGTAGTGAAGGAGGAAGAGCCTAAAATGAAATCTGAGCATCTCTTAAAGAAAAGCATGCAGGTAGGTGATACTTCGAATTTTGATGAGGAAGTGACTGAAAGTATTGAATCTATAAATGCAAGTTCAACATTCCCCTACAACCCGCATGAGGAGAGCTTGATGGTCATACCAAAATTTGATAATTGGGAGAAAGGATAAGCACCTAAAACAAAAGTAAAAACACACCATCCACCTTCGGGAATGAGTTCATGGGATCCTGTGTGATACACAAGGATCAACCGTCAAGCTAATGCCATTAAATGAGCGCTGAGGCAACCCATGTTGGAGGTACATTTTTCTTTAATTCATTAATTTTAGTGTCGACTTTAGTGCCTCACTGAGTTCGGAGCCTTTGTAGGGGATGTATATAGTGTCGGTCACAAAAAAAAAATTATAAACTAAAAAAATGGATATTTGGACCTGGTCCATATAGGACACATATGTCATTTAGGATATTTTGCAGGTACTTCCACTACACCCAATGAAGTCAACCACTTATAATTGAACATGAGTTAATGACACTTCCTACCTAACCCGTGAGTTTTATTTTTCTTTCTCTAATTATTTAGATTTTTACATTGAGGACAATGTAAATTTCTAAGCTTGAGAAAATTTTGCATTTAGATAGTTCATTCATGTCATGTATACCATATAGATTTTAAATTTTTTAGGTCGAATATTCATATTATCATGCATTTCGCATATGTTTCATATATCATCTATTCTCTGCTTTGTTTTATGTTTGTCTATCTACTTTAAATGAAAAAGTATGCATGGATGGTGATTGTTGATCTGTGACCCCCATTGAAGAAAAAATATTGATAGAATAATAACATAAAAGACATTAGATTTGACAATTGTGAATTAATTTTGTTAAATAAATGTCTTCGTTTCATAACTTCTACTGAATGTACCAAATGTGAGAAACTTGAGCCAAACACAATAAGAGTTCTGATTTGAATTGACATTGCATAAAACCTTTTTTTCTTTCATAAGTGCATAATTTTCTATGATTGTACATTCTAGAACTTGATTTGTGACCCTTTCAAGATTGAAGTCTGTCTGTATGCATTAAAATGATAGAGACAAATATGACTTTTTCTTTTGACCTTCAAACGCTTGCTATCAACATTGAAAACTCATTAGTTACCCACTTTTGAGCCTGAACTTTAATGATTTTTTATAGCTAATCAAATGAGGTTTTGAGGTAATTTATGATGTTTGGTTGAAGCAATGAGAAAGGTAAAAGGGTCATGTGTGATGAAAGAATCCATAAAAAACTGAAGAAGAAAAAAAATTAATTTCATTCCATCTTTTTTAAGAAATATAAAAAAAAATACAAAGCATACTAAAAGAAAAGGGATTGAAAAAAAAGTGTTATAAGGAGAAAGGGTGATTGAAAAAGATCATATGATAAAGTAAGGCCTATTAAGAGAATCTCAATGCTTAAATCAGATGTATAAAATGTTTAAGTATTTTGAGAAACATTTGTAAGCCTTTTGAATTACTCTTTCTTTGACTATCTCACCTTAAATCATTCACCTTGGCCCCATTACACCCATTTAAAGACCTCTTGATTTTTGCATGCATTCAAATACAGCCAGTGCCGATTTGGTCTATAATCAAGCTTATGGTAATTTACTTTCCTGAAATTTTTTGAGCGTAACACGATGACATTTAAACACATGAGAGTGACGAGAGAAGAGTGACCCTAATTCATGCAAGTGTTATGACATTAAGACTTAACTTGAATTAAATTTGTTTATGATTGTCTTGTCTTAATGTCTGGATTGTTTCAAAACTAACATGAGATTGCTTGTTATTTTGGGTCATGGTTTCTATATCATCATTCATATATGATTGTGAAAGTTAGACATAATACTTGCTTGAGGACAAGCAAGAGATAAGCTTGAGGGGATTTGATGAGGGTGAAATTATGCTACATTTGCATTGCATTTAACTTGAATTTTAGGACATAATTAGGACTTTAGGATTGTTTACTTTAAGATTGCTTTTAGCTTTTATTTCTCTTTGCTCGGGTTGAGCAAGTGTTTTCGGCTATGTTGTGTAGTTTGGATGGATTAAAGCGAAAAAGAGTAGATATTGGATGCAAGAAGATGAAATTCAATGTTGAGGCTATGCGAAGACCAATTGAAGAGCCAAAAGAATTAGGGTTTTCCCTCAAGGATGAAAACACTTTACACTTTACATTACAATTCTCTAATTTATAATTTGTTTCTAGGATTGGAGCTACGCCCTTTTACATTCAATAAACGCTTGTTCTTACTTCTATTTTATTGAGTGTTGTGATTTGAATCATTAAACTGAGTTTTATTCATGTGAGTTGTCTGGCCAATAAATTACATATCTTAGATACATTGGGGAAGGACTGAGAGGTGAACCCAACTATCTCACGATTCAGTTATTCAAACTAGAATCCTAATTCACGAGAGTAGTCTTAGGATTCTCGGGGGTTTCTGGAATTCATATTCGGTTACTACAAAGCAATTTGATAGAAAGATCCAAGTAAATGATTTGATTGATAACCGTACCACGAGAATAGGTGCGACTTCAATTGAGTACACGTGTCGGAGCTCGAGAGAGGATGACACATATCAAAGAGCAATTCACCCTCATAACTTAAAGTTCATGAGAAGGAGCAAAACAAGGATTTGCGAGTTTAAAGGCGGTAACCCTTATCCTGGGAACTTTCCCTAAATTAGATTTCAATCCTTTTTAATACTTTCATAATTATTCTTGTTAATTTCTCAATCGTTCAGAATTCAATTTTATTTCTTTATCTGAGTTAAGTATAAATTAATTATTATAATTAAAGGAGTTTTCCAGTCCTCGTGGGATCGATATTTTATTAGTTGAAGACATAATTGTGCACTTGCGATTTTCCCTATCACAATGTTTTTTCAGAACATCAATGTGGAAGATGTAATAATATCAACAGCGCAACCCTTAAGAAGTGATATTGAAGATGTCAAAACAACAACACCGCCTTTAATATGCGATATTGAAGATGTCATATCAATAGCATATTTTGTAGATAGTGTTGTTGAATTGTTACTACAATTTAAATATCTAAAAGATGAATTAGTTCCCTCTTTGTTTTCAAACTTAATCGAAAAGAAACCTCATACTCTTAGAAACCCTCATACTTTCATAAACCTCAGAAAACTTCACCAATGGCTTCTCAAAGTGGTGATCATGATTCTCACAGTGATGACAAAACTACACCGACTCAACAAGACAAGCAAATCTTTGTTAAAAAACGAATTCCCCGTGGAATGACTTTCATGAAGAATGTCATTCGGGCAAGAAGTAAGGTTGTGAAGATAGAAGTTCAATGAAACACAAAAGGCCAACCATTAAACTCGAAGGGTGGCCACATATTAGTAAGCTACATTGGGGTCGTGGTTAGGTAAAATGTGTCTACTACATTCAGCAAATGGACTGATGTTAGATTGAATGTCCTGAAGGAGCGTATTTGAAATGAAATAACAGTAAGTTTATTTTTCAGTGTGTATGTTTTTGTGTTTTCATGCAATGTATATGTGTTTTCATGCAATGTATATGTGCTTGAATGCAATGTATATGTGCTTGAATGCAATGTATATGTATTTTCATGCAATGTATATGTATTTTTGTGTATTCATGCAATATATGTACTTTCATGCAATTTGTATATGTGTTTTTGTGTTTAGGCAGTAAGGTCGTTCTTAGGCAATGTGTTTTTTGTGTTTTCATGAATGTACCTATATGTGTTTGCATGCAATGTACATATATGCATGTGTTTGTATACAATATAATGTATATGTGTTTTCATTTTGTCAACTTTTAATGTTGGTGAGGAACATAAGGATTATATCCTTAAATCTCCTAGCAAGGCTCTCCGACAATTCATAACCGATGTCGGAAAATGTATCACAGATGTTGATGGCAATGTCAACCTAAAAACTCCAAAGAAATATGCAAATGTCATTGAAGATGAGGATTGGAAGACTTTTGTCACCCTACACACATAAGATGAGTCTTTCTTGGTAAAATCATATTCTTTGTACTGACTTTATTCTTATATATGCTTTTGTATATACATATATATGATTTGTTGATGTTAATGTTGTTTGTTTTTATAGAAACTAAATAATGAAAACTGCAAGAGGGCATCTATGTTTTTGTATCCATACCGAGCTTCTCGAGTGGGGAATAGAGGAATCAAAGAATAAATTGTAAGTATTATTAATTTGTAAGTACATTATTGGTTATGTTTTGTACGCATATATATATAATTACATTATTATTGGTTATGTTTTGGCAGAGTGATACACCTTTGACTCCACATGGAGTAGAACTCGTTGTTCTATGAGTGGATGCTCGTAAGAACAATGATGATATCATCGACAATGAACAAGTTCAAGAAGCAGCAAACCGTGTTTTAAGTGCTCATTTTTTAATTATACCTAATTTTCATACTTTATTTATCAAAATGTGATTAATAAACATTATGTTTTTTCTTGATTTGTGAGGTTGCCCTAAAAGAGAAACATGCACAACCGGATAGTCGCATTATACTTGATAAGGCACTAGGATTGCCTCACTACCCTGACTGTATTTGGGATGCATGATTTGGGGTTAGCCAACGAACATTTATATCACATCCAAAGCGTGCAACCGAAGCCCAAATGAGTGAGGTTCAAAATCAAAGTTCAACGAGTTTGAGCAATCAATGAAGGTCAAGGAAGTTGAGTGGCAACGACTAGCTAGTGATGTTGACATTGTTCCTTCAACCATCAATGAGAGTTGCACATCTGCTCCTTACAATATTCTCATTCTGATTCTCATTCCTGAGGTAATTTAGTTAACCTATTTTAATTTATTTGCTCTTTAGTTTGTATCCTTAAACTAATTATATGTTTTAACTAACATATAGGGAATTAGTGCTTGCAAACTTTTCCTGGATATCTCATCTAATCGAGTGGTGGGTGTTGGGAAAGTACACAACTCGGCTGATGCTATGCTGCATAATGCACGTATCCCACACCATCATGTGAAGGTCTCAATTGATATTACAATCGATAATGATGCATTTTTACCAATTCATCTCGATGAGGATACTTTCATAGTTGGAGGGACTATAAGCAGTTTTGTGGCTTGACCAATAGACCTTGTACCAGTAGTTCTTTCTAAGGTATGATTTTCGCCTTATGTTCACTCATATTATATATATATAATTGATATGTTTTTTATTTAATATCTCAGGAAAATGTATACTCCACCTCTACTACCACACCAAAGACTAAGCCATCTATGGGGGATGTGAGCTCGATGCCATCTATGGGAGAGTGAGCTCAAAGCCATCTACAGGTGATGTGAGCTCGAAGCCATCTACGGATGATGTGAGCTCGAAGCCATCTACATGGAATGTGAGCTCCAAGAAGACTGCCAACTAATGTACTCAAATGTTTGAGCATGTCCAGAAGTTGGGAGATGATATAATAAGTATATCAATTCCGAAGGAATTCTTCGGGATTGATGTTGAAGAATATGTTAGCTTCAATGAAGTCTAGGATGTATATAAACATGAATGGATAGGTGCAACTATTGTATGGTATATATGAGGTAAATTATGTTTTCTTAACTTCTTACTTTTGCATGGCGGTGTGTTATAATTAACTGACATTTGTGTTATATATATTAGGTACTTGTATGAAATTTTTTTTTCGTTAGATAATAATAATGTGATATTCATATCCACACGTTACCGTTTTGGTGTCAGGTGGCAATGACAAAAATAAATTTGGGGAACAGACCACACAAATTGCAGATACTCTCCTCATTTATAAAGAAGCCGCAGATTTATTTCTTGCATCTTTAATATCGGGTGAAAATTTGCTAATTGTGTTTTGTATTCCTGTCTTTAGTCTGTTTGTTGTACTTAACATTTCCTAACCATGTGCATATATTTTGTTAGGGGACATTGGCTTTTGGTTCTCATCAATCGGATCAATGAAGAAATATACTACTTTGACTCATTGGCACATGGTGATCTGAACAAGTGGACTACTCATTTAAACTTTAGTTACACTTTCACTTTCCTAGTTGTTTAGTAATTAAGTACATTTTATATTGTTTTGGGCGGTGAGAATTTGTAGAGGTTGTAATCGTTCTATAAAATCGATACCACATCATAAAGTCAACTTGATCATATAAAGGTATTGACACAAATTATCTCAAACATTTATACGTATAGTGCATTCATATTTCAATTAAGGTTATATTTATATGTTTACTTAATTTTAATTGTAGACCCCTTGCCAAATAAACGATGTAGATTGCAGCTATTATGTGCTGAAATTCATGAAGGAGTTCATTCAGCAATGACCAGCTGACGAAATCAAGTTTGTTGGCAAATCACATACAGATGACCAAGTCAACCAGATTACAGAACATTGATCATAGTATGTACTTAGTTTTGTTTAGGGAAATCAATATATAGCATATGTATAGTAGATATTTGCCTAGATTGTAGTTTATGGAATTCAATTAATGTTCAATATAATGTGTATGTTTTGGTGTATGTTATATATGTTTTTGTAACAATATAGTTTAGTTTATGTTCAATATATAAATTCAGTAGAAATTCAGTTGTGTTCATACAATTGTAATTTGGTGTTTCTATATGCATTCATGTTATTTTTTATTGTGTGCTTAATTGTGTAGAATTAGGAATAATGGTCTTCAACAATGTTTTTTTAATAATGCATTGTTATATACCTATACAACGTTTTTTACCAATGCACTGTCGTTTATGTTTCATTCAACAACATATTCATAAAAAAATGTGGTTGAACACTTGTCTCTCATATTATTTTCTTTTACCTATACAACATCGCATTTTTGAAGAAACACTGTCGATATGATCAACAATTAAGTACATGCACAAGATACAATATCAGGTTTTAATTAATTGTCATTATTTCCTTTAATCAATTATTTCATTTCTTAATCGATTACTGGGTTCTCATTTCTTATATAGTTTGAATTTTATTTATTGTAATTATTAATTGTTATATATATTTAATTAATTGTCATTAATCAAATGTCATAATGTCATTATTAATTTGAATTTCAATAAAAAATATTAATTATTAAAAAAGTTAATATATCTTCCACATCATTTCCTTCAAGTTGCGTTGTGGAACACTTACTTCATTATATTTGAATGAGGAGTTCTTTCACAACGTTATTTGTAGGAGGCGCTGTTGATGAGCTATAATTAACACCATTATCTTCATTATGCACTATTGAAAATATTATTAGACCCTAACAAATTAAAATCTTCTCACATTCTCTTACATTCAGCAATCTTAACACTAATTTACTCAACAATGAAACTAATGTAATCTCAAAATTGACCTCGAAAATCATTCAATATCATCATTATTCAACACATAATTTCAAAAATCATTCATTCATTCAACACGAAAATCATTCATCCACTCCACACGACAATCATTAGACACCGATTTCAAAAATCATTCACTAGTTTAACCTCAAAATCATCATTCATGCATTCAACACGAAAATCACTCAACACGGATTTCAAAAATCATTCACTCATTTAACCTAAAAATCTTCATTCACGCATTCAATACCGAATTGAAAGTGAGTTTTCCTTATAAATATTTGTGTTTTTAATTATATTATATTTAGCTTGTATTGAGTTATAAATATTTTCTTTATAAATGAGTGAAAGTGATTTCACTCATTTAGCTTGTATTGAGTTATAAATATTTTCATTCTTTATGCATGAAGCGCAAATATGTGATGTTATCTATGTTAATTTTTGGGACATAAACAACCAAGAAATGACATAGACATATATTTGGCTCCATTAATTGAAGACTTGAAGCATAAGTGAGATACAAATATAAATGTATATGATGTATGTAGAGAAGAAAGCTTTAACTTGAGGGCTTTATTGTTCGGCACAATCAGTGATTTCCCTGGCTATGGTAATCTGTTCGAATATAGTACAAAATGACATTTTGCATGTCCTGTATGTGAAGACAATACTCATTCAATGAGGTTGGAACATTATAAGAAGAATGTCTTCCTTGGCCATCGTAGATTTTTGCATTCAGATCATCACTATCGATGATGGAGAAAATCATTTGATGGGAACAATGAAGAAGGTTGTGCTCCTTTGTCTTTGGCAGGTGACCAATTATTTCAAAAGCTAAAGGGTTTGAATAATAACTTTGGTAAACCTTTTGCAAAAGAAGTTGTCACAAATGGGTGGAAGAAAAAGTCAATCTTCTTTGAATTTCCATATTGAAGTTCATTATATGTAAGACATTTCCTCGATGTTATGCATATTGAAAAAAATGTGTTTGAAAGTCTCCTTGGTATCTTACTCAATATCCCTAGTAAGACCAAAAATGGCTTGAATTCAAGGTTAGACTTGGTTAGCATGGGATTAAAAAAGGAATTGGGGTTGATAATGAAGGGAAAACGTACATTTCTACATCCAGCATCTTATACTTTATCGAGGAAAGAGAAAGTTGAATTTTGCAAAAATTTTCATGGTGTTAAATTTCCAGAGGGGTACTCTTCCAACATTCGGAAGCTCATATCAATAAAATACCTTAAGAAAAAAGCTCTTAAGTCTCATGATTGTCATGTACTTATGAAACATTTCTTGCCTATTGGAATACGGTCAATTCTACCTAAAAAAGTTTGAGAAACCATAACTAAGTTATGTTTCTTCTTTAAGGCAATTTGTAGCAAAGTGATTGACCCTGAGAAATTACCTACATTGCAAAGACAAATTATTTTGACTATGTATGAGCTTGAAATGTATTTCCCACCTTATTTTTTGACATAATAGTTCATCTAAGCATTCATCTTGTTCGGGAGACACAACTATGTGACCCTTCCTATATGAGATAGATGTACCCTTTTGAGCGTTATATGAAGATATTAAAAGGGTATGTGAAGAACCAATCAAGACTAGAGGGTTGTATTATCAAGCGATATGTTTTGAAGAAGCTCTTGATTTTTGTACTGGATACCTTACGGATGGTGATTTCATGGCATTCCAAAGTCTCGGTATACAAAAAAAAATACATTTGGTGAAAATATTACTGGGAATGAAATATTGACTATAACAAGAATCGAATTGGAGCAAGTACACTTATATATTTTACATAATGCCAACGAGGTTGAGCCATTTGTTGAAAGACACAAAGATATGTTAAGGAAGTCTCACCCAAGTAAGAATGAAAATTGGATTTCCAAATAGCATAATCAGTGTTTCATAAAGTGGCTAAAAAATCACATTGATGAGGAGTTGAATATAAATGAAGATTCGGTTTCCGAAAGATTGAAATGGTTAGTTAATGGTCCATGTATTCATGTCTTATCCTAAACTGGTTACCTAATTAATGTGTTCACATTTTATACAAAAAACAAGATGATCAAAGTAAAATGCAAAATAGTAGTGTGACTCTTGTTGCTCGAACTTTACACATGTGAAGTGCCAAAAATAGAAACCCAATATATGAGAGCATGTCATACTTTGAGGTGATTGAACGAATATGAGAATTTGATTACACAATGTTTCAGATGTCAATTTTGTATTATATGTGGGTTGGTAACAACAATGACTTCTAAGTTGATGAGTTACGATTCATGCAGGTGAATCTTAATAGGTCAGAATATAAATATGAGCCATTTATTCTAGCATCACATGCTCAACAAGTATTCTATGTTAGTGATCCAACTGATATGAAATGGTCTATTATTCTTTTAACTAACAAAATAATCATTAGTAATATTGAGGACTAAGAATATGAAGATATTGATGAAGATGATCCTTTTTGGGGACATATCAAGCGTGTAAGAGTGGACCAACTACATATGATAATTTATATACAAAAGATGATCATGATGAAGGGCTTTGGGTGAATCAATATGTTCTTCCAAACAAGGATGATCTTATAAGCCAAAAACAATCAAAGAAAAAGTAGATGCAAATAGTCTTTGTATAACTATAACTTAATTTTGTTTGAATGTAATTTGCATAATTTTCTTGTTTGTAATTATGTACTTTGTCAAAACATAATTGGCATGATATTCATTGTTTGTAGTTTGTATTATATTAATGTTAATAAAACAAACTTCTGACTTATATTAATGTGTTTGTGCTGTTGAGAATGTATAAATGTATGTACTGTTGAGAACGTCTATGTTGCTAATAAATTCATATGCAGATATTAATTTCTACAAATCAACCGCGAATTCTATGGGAAATCCTGACATGCGTTGTTGTAAAGGATTAATACAACATCACTTTTTATAGACTGCGTTGTTGTATATGCTTAATACAACAACGCTATGTGTGTGTTACGTTGTTGTATTAAGGTGTTGTTTGAAAATATTTATGAATAATACAACAATGCTTTCTACTAATACGTTGTTATATATGCAATACAACAATGCAATAAAAAACGCTGTTAATAATACCTATAAAATACATTGTTTATGTATGAAATATATGACAGTGCTAAGTGTGTAATGTGTTGTTGTATGCATGCAATATATGACAATGTTTTTTGTGTGATGCGTGGTATATATTCATTACAACATTGTATTAGAAGCGCTATTAATCATGACAATATACTACTGCGGTCCAATAGAAAATGCACGAAAGCATCTAAATTGCTCATTTGACATTTATTTTTATAACGTCAAAAGTTTTTCAAAAGTTACATATAAGCATAATGATACACACTTAATTTAACTCGTGATATTGGTTGGATACTGATTAATATACATTATTTCTATATGTGTATCCTATTGAAAAAAAACTACCACATTTTACACATGTTGAATTATTTTACAACACGTGTTTATTATTTTGTTAGCTAGTTAGTTAGGTAAATTTGTTACCTATTCATATACTATAAATAAGGTTTTTCATATCTTAATCAAATAATGAGAATTCATCATAATATTCATTTTACGCTTTCGTAATATTTTTGCAATATGGTATCAGAGCCTTTGGTTACCGCTATGCTTTCTCCAAAACTATTATACATTCTCTTCCAAGATTCAATAATGAATCATCATCAACAATTCAATATGAAACGGAGAAGTTTGTGAAGAGAGAAGATTGAAGGAAGAATGTGATGATAGATGAATTCAGCATTCTTGAATATCCTCTGATTCAGTGTTGAATAGAACAACCATTTCGCTTCTCTGATCCGTGTTGAGAATTGAGAATTCAATGGAAGAAGATCAAGAATTGATGAAACAACAATACATGTGCAAATTCTGCTCCAAGAGCCCATGCTCGGTAACATGTGCTATCAAAATTTCATCTTCTGGTTTCAATTCCCTCTATTTACTTCTTCCTTTGACATGATAACTAATGAGCCTAGCCTAATGGAGGAGATAATCTTTAATAAGGAGAAGAGGGAAAAGTGGAATGTGGAAGATGAGAGACAATATATTCCATTTTGGAAGAGAAGTCATGAAAAAAAATCACAAACGTCATCAACAACAACAAGATTAACAACAAGATCAACAACAACAACAAGAAGATCAACAACAACAAGATCATGTGATTGAGAAAATTCAATCACGTCAGAGTCGAGATTCCGATCCATTACATTGTCATGATATCAAATTAAATTATCAAGCTAGAGTCAGTTGACATTCACCCTCCAGCTTGAAGGGGGCTATTGAAAAAAAAATACCACATTTTATACATTTTACACATGTTGAATTGTTTTACAACATGTGTTTATTATTTTGTTAGCTAGTTAGTTAGGTAAGTTTCTTACCTATTCATATACTATCAATAAAGCTTTTCATGCCTTAATCAAATAATGAAATTTATCATAATATTCATTTTACGCTTTCATAATATTTTTGCAATATATCTGATGTAAACTAAGGGGGGCAACCTATGATTTTTGGAGGCCATGTTCTTGCAAAGAATTTATAGCATAGTTTGGTTTATTTTATTTGCATTATTCAAATAAATGAGATTGCATTCTCATGTAGTCTTAGGTTTAATTTCCTTCAAGTATTTTTAGTATTTAATTCATGTAATATGGGTTGGGACTTATTTGTAACATGGTCCATATTTCGTGACCAAGTAGTTCACTTAGGTTCAAGGGTAAGCCTTTCACGTGGCTAGGGCAAATGGAAGTCAATGCATGATCATTTCAAGGAAGGAGGCACGTAAGGAACTCTATCTATAAGGACAAACAAGGAGATAAGGCAATTCAGCTAACACTTTATCTCTAAGGCAAACAAGGAGATAAGGCATGGAGGGAAAACGAATTTAAAAGAAGATAGGTTTGCTTTAGCAATTTGAATTTGAATTTGAATTTGGATTTGAAAGAAGATAGATTTGAATTTGAATTCAAGGGTATATGGCACACGTTTTCAAACTTGGAGATAAAGAGAAGATTATATGAAGATTAAAGAGAGATTAATCAATCTCCCAAAGATGCACACGGCTAGAAACAAGGAAAGAAGATAGGAAGCTCAATCTTTTAAGGTGCACAAGGCTATAAAATAGGGAATCCTAATCTCATCTCCAACCAACAACAAATCAGATTGGATTCAAATTAAATATGATTAGTTCCTCAAGATGAAGTCAAATTGATCAAGTCTCTTCCTTCTCCTCAACAAATTCGGCCAACCATCCACCAAAACCGAATTACACTCAAGACTAAGTCAAACAAGCAATTCAGCTCAACCAATTGATATTACTTAGGATTTTATTTTTATGTTTATTAGAAGATAATTTGATTTCTATCTTCTATTTTATCTATTCAGCCAAGGCAACTTTGCCTATTTATAGTTTGATCAAATCATTAATAAAGGTTAAGTTTTATTTTGAGTAAATTTGAATTGTTTTAGTTGAGAGCACTTCTCCTAAACCTAGGTTGGCCGTGGCCACCACCATACTTGTTCTTATCAAGCATCCTTGCTTGTGGCGAACCCCATAGCTTATCAAGCAGCATTGCTTGTGGCGCTCCTCACCTTCCATTCTTTTCCACCTTCACCTTCATCCTACAAACCATACACAAACCCTAGCCTAATTATACATCCCAAACCGAAGCCACATCTACCCCAAAATTACCCTAATTCCCCAAAACCGAATTCACACATTCACAAATCTAAGTTCAAGCTAAAACGATCCTTTAATTCAAAGGCAGCCCCAAGAGGTTGTCATCAAGTGGTCATCAGAGCTAGTTTTGGCTTGAAACCCAAGTCATGGCCAATGAGGCCAACCAAAGGACAAACATCTTCCTTTCTAGGTGTTTGGTCCAAGGAAACATCTGCCTATTAAGTATTGATGGTGGTTGTACCAACATGGCTAGTTCAAGGTTAGTTTCAAAACTAAACCTTGAGACTAAACCACATCCCACTCCTTACCAACTACAATGGTTAAGTGAGATTGGGGGGATTATTGTGAACCAGCAAGTGGAGGTTCCCTTTTCAATAGGGAAATATGAAGATGTAGTTCTTTGTGATGTGGTTCACATGGAGACCAGCCATATACGTTTGGGTCGTCCATGGCACATGGATAAGAGGACCATCCATGATGGATTTTCAAACAAATACACTTTTTTTCACCAAAATCGAAAGTTGGTGTTACGTCCCTTATCTCCTACACAAGTGATTGAGGATCAGAAGACTCTGAAGAAAAAAATTGAGGAGGAGAAAAAGGCAATTGTGTGTAAAAAGGAAATTGAAAAAGAGGGAAGTGAGAATATTTTGGTTCCAAAACAACCCCTACCTCCACTACAGGGTAAAGAAATTTTAGTTACTACTAACAAGTCTCAGGAGGAGAAAAAGGCAATTGTGTGTGAAAAGAAAGTTCAAAAAGAGGGAAGTGAGAATATTTTGGTTCCAAAACAGCCCCTACCTCCACTCCAGGTTAAAGAAATTCTTTTTACTACTAACAAGTCTTTGCCTAGTTTTATTCACAACATTTTGCAGGAATTTGGAGTGAACCTTATTAAAGAAGAAGCACCTATTCATCCATACATTTTGGAGGCTGACTTTTACATTGGGCAAGTTATTCATATGGATGTGATTAGCACAAGCCTTGATGACTCAATTCTTACGAAGTTTTTTAAGGATGAACGTTTCCTCACAAAATTACTATTTGGTGCATGTGTTATTGCTGGACTATTCATCAAGGGTATAATCAATGATGAATATGTGGAGAATTGGTTGTTACAATTCAAGAAGATGGTCTTTGATCCAGGAGGTGGTGATACCTCAAATTTGAGGACAAATTCTTTTCAAGAAAGAGGGTATGATGTAAACCAAGGGGGGCAACCTATGATTTTTGGAGGCCATGTTCTTGCAAAGAATTTATAGCATAGTTTGGTTTATTTTATTTGCATTATTCAAATAAATGAGATTGCATTCTCATGTAGTCTTAGGTTTAATTTCCTTCAAGTATTTTTAGTATTTAATTCATGTAATATGGGTTGGGACTTATTTGTAACATGGTCCATATTTCGTGACCAAGTAGTTCACTTAGGTTCAAGGGTAAGCCTTTCACGTGGCTAGGGCAAATGGAAGTCAATGCATGATCATTTCAAGGAAGGAGGCACGTAAGGAACTCTATCTATAAGGACAAACAAGGAGATAAGGCAATTCAGCTAACACTTTATCTCTAAGGCAAACAAGGAGATAAGGCATGGAGGGAAAACGAATTTAAAAGAAGATAGGTTTGTTTTAGCAATTTGAATTTGAATTTGAATTTGAATTTGGATTTGAAAGAAGATAGATTTGAATTTGAATTCAAGGGTATATGGCACACGTTTTCAAACTTGGAGATAAAGAGAAGATTATATGAAGATTAAAGAGAGATTAATCAATCTCCCAAAGATGCACACGGCTAGAAACAAGGAAAGAAGATAGGAAGCTCAATCTTTTAAGGTGCACAAGGCTATAAAATAGGGAATCCTAATCTCATCTCCAACCAACAACAAATCAGATTGGATTCAAATTAAATATGATTAGTTCCTCAAGATGAAGTCAAATTGATCAAGTCTCTTCCTTCTCCTCAACAAATTCGGCCAACCATCCACCAAAACCGAATTACACTCAAGACTAAGTCAAACAAGCAATTCAGCTCAACCAATTGATATTACTTAGGATTTTATTTTTATGTTTACTAGAAGATAATTTGATTTCTATCTTCTATTTTATCTATTCAGCCAAGGCAACTTTGCCTATTTATAGTTTGATCAAATCATTAATAAAGGTTAAGTTTTATTTTGAGTAAATTTGAATTGTTTTAGTTGAGAGCACTTCTCCTAAACCTAGGTTGGCCGTGGCCACCACCATACTTGTTCTTATCAAGCATCCTTGCTTGTGGCGAACCCCATAGCTTATCAAGCAGCATTGCTTGTGGCGCTCCTCACCTTCCATTCTTTTCCACCTTCACCTTCATCCTACAAACCATACACAAACCCTAGCCTAATTATACATCCCAAACCGAAGCCACATCTACCCCAAAATTACCCTAATTCCCCAAAACCGAATTCACACATTCACAAATCTAAGTTCAAGCTAAAACGATCCTTTAATTCAAAGGCAGCCCCAAGAGGTTGTCATCAAGTGGTCATCAGAGCTAGTTTTGGCTTGAAACCCAAGTCATGGCCAATGAGGCCAACCAAAGGACAAACATCTTCCTTTCTAGGTGTTTGGTCCAAGGAAACATCTGCCTATTAAGTATTGATGGTGGTTGTACCAACATGGCTAGTTCAAGGTTAGTTTCAAAACTAAACCTTGAGACTAAACCACATCCCACTCCTTACCAACTACAATGGTTAAGTGAGATTGGGGGGATTATTGTGAACCAGCAAGTGGAGGTTCCCTTTTCAATAGGGAAATATGAAGATGTAGTTCTTTGTGATGTGGTTCACATGGAGACCAGCCATATACGTTTGGGTCGTCCATGGCACATGGATAAGAGGACCATCCATGATGGATTTTCAAACAAATACACTTTTTTTCACCAAAATCGAAACCTTAGAAGATTTGAGAGATTTTTTTTCATATATTTGGAATATACATGTATGCTAATAACATTACATCAATCACATTATAAATTAATAACAAATCATTATAATTAATTCATAATAAATGGTATTAGTAGAAAAGTTAGGAATTTGAATTTCGTAGCATTTACCATCAAAATCGTTTGATTTTATTCAATTTGAAGATATCTGAGCATGATTCAATTTCAAAGAGTAATAAATTCTACAATGGTAGGACAATACAATTTCAATAAACTCAATTACATTTCATTGAAATAATAAAAAGATAGTAGATTAACTCGTGATATTTTTGAGATAACGATTAATAGACTTATAATATATATAACACGTTGTATTTAGAGACAAATATATTTATGTTTTTTTATGCTATCATTTTTGACTAAATTTTAATTAGAACTAAAATTTTAATGTATTGGCAAGATTTTATTGACAGTTACATTCATACATCTTCACACAAGTCTTTCTTTATTTCTATACGTATCTTAAGAAGATTTGAGAGATTTTTCTCTTCATATATTTGGAATATTCATGTATGTTAATAACATTACATCAAACACATTATAAATTAATAATAAATCATTGTAATTAATTCAGATTAATTGTTATTTCTAGAAAAAAATAAGAATTTTAATTCATAACATTTACCATCAAAATCATTCTATTTCAAGATACCCAAATATTTAGAATCAAATAATAATGATAAGTTATAACGAATGGAGTTGTAGTAACCAAAATGTTAATTTCTTTTCTCACTATAGATTAACAAAACAAACATGCAAAGAAATCACATACCTTTAATTAATGGGTACAATGGTGACAGGAAATATGCATGTCAAAAATGGATTTTCTCACATCAAGTAAGCTTAATGAAAATGGAGAGAGTGAAAATAGTTATTTTAAAAATATTTTTTTATTCACACATGAAATTGTTATTCCTAGAAAAATTATTTGAATTTGATAACATTTACCATTTCCCTAACCAAAATATTAATCTCCTTTCTCACCTATAGATTAACAAAACCAACATGCAAAGAAATCACATACCTCACATATGCGCCTTAATTAGTAGGTACAACAATGGTGACATGAAAAATGCATGTCAAAAATGGATTTTCTCACATCCAGTCGGTTCACTGAAAATAGTGAAAATATATGCGGAGGGTGAAAAAATTATTTTAAAAGTAAAAATAAATAATTTTTATTTTAAAAAATGAAAATTCTTAAACAACTTTAAGACAAAAAACCTTTTTAGAAATGAAAGGTAAACAATCACCTTTTATGTAATGAAATTATTTGGGGTACAATTATATCTCTGTGAGCATGAGACGGGTTGAGACAGGTTAAACATGTCTATCACTCGTCCTTAAATATTGATCATGTCAATTTTTGAACATGAAGCCGTCTCTAATTAAGATGAGGCATGTGAGAGACGAATCCAAAATAAGACGGGTCAAGATATAGCGACGAGTCCGGGTTGAAAAGCGACAAAATGACAAAGATAGATTTTTTCCAAATATTTAAGCATGCACAATCAAAATCATCACAATCTGTATATAAACTCAACTAAAACTTGTATCCCACATACATCAGTATACAAACTACAAACCGTAAATTGCATCATTCAAACTAAAAACTTTCACAATCACAAGACATTGAAAATTTCAGAATAATTTAAACTATCAAGTGTCAAGATAAGCTGAAGTGTTCTTGTAAATGTTAATAAAAACACATGAGAACTGAAATGACAATAACATGTCAATACTCAAAAGTTCACACAAAGTGAAACTTAAATTAGAGTTCACACAATATACACAAAAACTAATAATTAACTTGTTTTCTATCAATCAAGATTCATGGGCTTGTAGATATTTGAGTTATGTGGGCTGAATATAATGAGTATTGATATGTACTTATTCAACTATTCTTGATATATAACTATAAGGGACGGGTTGAGTGACCCGCACATAGACCCAAACTCGTCCCTTTTTGACGACGATTCTATCCTTTTAATCAGATTTGTCCTTTTTTATTTATTTGGATGAGTCAGACCCGTCCCTAAGTGATCGAATTGAGACAAGTTTATTGGTCAGGTCGAATCATACTTACCCCTACCTAACAATGTGAAGAAGGTCAATGTGTAGGAAAAATGAGATTTAATAGGCTGAGTGGGGAAATACAAATTTGTTTGGAATGAAATCATCCTAGTGAAAATGCAGAGAGTGAAAAGATTTACTTTTAAATATATATTTTTTTCTTCTAGAAATGAAAAGGCTTAAACAACTTTAATATTTTTCAAACAATCATCTTTTTTGTACTGAAAGTGTACGAGTACAATAATGGTGAGAGAAAAAACAAAAAAAACGTACATATATAGTCGCTGAACAATTAGAAGAATGTTGACATGCAAGAAAAAAATGAGCTTTAATAGGTTGAGTGGTAAAATACAGATTTGTTTGGAAAGAAATATGACTTTCACTATGTGAGTAGCTTTGCTGAAGAAATGGGCAAGAGAGATGGTTCATAGATTATTTTAGAAGAAGAAATGAAGTAGGTAATGGAACATTAACCCACATTTTCAAGCCCAAATTTAAATGTATATCTCTAGAACATCAGATTTTTTTGAGGGAAAAATACCCCTTCAAAATATAGCTTTTAATATTTGAAGATGTCTTATTTGGTAATAATATCACCGTATTGAATTAATAATAAGATAGTAGATGTATTAACAATATAAATATACATATATTATACATCACTTATTTGTATTTTTGTAAAGAATAGTCAATAAAAATTAAAAATGAATTGTGAATGATGCAATAACAGCATATAAAACTTTTACACCGTCAAATTCATACATTTTTACTCTATAAATATTTGTACTTTTATATATCTTTACTCTAATTTCTGCTTTTTTTGGAATCGTTTGGTAATAAATAATACTGATGCAGGGTCTGTTGATAGAAATGTACGGGGTGAATTAGTGTGATCCCGAAATAGGAAAATAAGTGCTGGTGTAGGGCCATGAAAGAGGACCCATGAATATTTTAAAGAATAGTTAAACATTTTAGATAAATTAAAAGCCCACTTTTTTATTTTGTCCAATACGTAAAAATGTTAGCGCCAGATGATTTGGGTAAGGACCACATGATGTTCCCACCCTCCACATTACCATTCCTAGAAACATGTCACCTATTTTTATATTGATCTAGTGGTATAAAGTCTCTTAGATTATTAGGATGACATGAGAATTTTGTTGAACACATAAAATAATATACTTTTATTGAACAAGATATATTTTTCCATTCCTTCTTACAACAAGGTGACATGAGAGTTTTGCTTGAATTACTATCTTCAAACATAATTTTTCTTCCCTTTTCTATTTGTATTTTTCTTCCTTTTGACAAGCTTTTGTAGCAGTTTTGTTTATGTGCGTGTACTTTTCTTGTGAATTTTTTTCTAATGTATATTCTGATACGCATTTTAATTTATGTAAAAGGGTAAATTTGTATTAAATTTTTTATCTATATCTACAATAATAAATGTGAACTACACCAATTATTAGTCCAGATTTATCCATTTTTTGTATGTTAAGAAATCTCTCAGGTTATACATATTTAAAATATCATAAAATAGGATAGAAATATGAGACCGATAGAAGAGGGAAGACGATACTACTAAACAGACACATTGTAAATATGATAAAAATGTAAGAAATAAAACAAAGAGTAATTGTTGTTATTATGGGAAGTGACAGCACAAACAAGCTGGCACTGGATTTGGGCCAAATTAATGAATTTGTCTGGCAGATCCCGTCACTTCATTTTCCTCAACCATAACATTGTCTTTAAATTCTAATTCCTACACAGCATTTTAAGTGTGAATTATTAGTGAAACAAGTTAAAATGGAGTAGGTAAAGAAAGAGTTTTACAAAGTTTTTCTTTGAGAAAAGAAACAGAGAAAAAGATAGAGCAAGAGTGGAATTCAAGGTAATTATAGAGGGAGAGCTTAAAGATGGATAAATTGTTACATGATTAGGACCCAACCACATTTTCACTATTGATAATATATTAATAACTTAAAACTAAAAATTATAGTTCAAATTAAATGAATTTATTTCAAATAATTAAATGTTAATGATTTGATTGCAACAATAATTTTCAAGTAGCAAAGGAAAGGGTTTGTATCAATGGAGGAGTCACATATAGTTTAGGATATGCATGTGAGAGTGAAGAAAATATTTGTATACATTACTCTTATAATTTATATTTTTACACCTCTCGTTGTATAAAATTAAAACCATGTTACTCCCTTATTTATATATTTTGGACCATTCACATTAATTTATACCTTTCCCCCTCAAATCCTCAATCTGTCACGCCTCTATTTGGTTGTGCAAGAAAAAATAAAATAAAAAGAAGAGTAAATTACATTGATACTCATTGAGTTTTAGTTAAATTACACAAATCACCCCTCACTTTTCTAAACTTACACAAACCTCCCCTAGTTTTGTACTTTCATTACACTGACCACCCCTATATAAGAAATAAGTGTAATCTTTTAAACAAAAAATGTGATAAATGCAATTAAGTTAAACAAAACATGATATATTGTGTAGACAAGTCTAAATAATATACAAATCAATGTATCTTTATTATTTTTGGTTCGTTACACTACATTATAAGAGTGATTTAAACAATATTTCTTTATAATTGTTGATGCATTTTGTAACAAAAAAATAATAAAGATACATTGATTTGTATATTATTTAGACTTGTCTACACAATATATCATGTTTTGATTAACTTAATTGCATTTATCACATTTTTTGTTTAAAAAATTACACTTATTTCTTATACAGGGGTGGTCAGTGTAATGAAAGTATAAAACTAGGGATGGTTTGTGTAATTTTACTAAAACTCAAGGGGTGTCTGTGTAATTTACTCTAAAAAGAAATATGTAAAAAATAGATTGAAAAAAGAGAAACAGATGAACACTAGATAAAAAGAAAGAGTATATACAATGTCAATTAAAAATTTAAACACTCATTATTTTATGTTTTTTTACATTATCATTAATATGAGATATGATTTGGGACATAATTTGATACAACTTATCTTATTTTATTTTCTATCTTCATTAGAGGAGAAACAAAATAGTCTCACTCTACTTTTTCTTCTGTGTTCCCATACTCTTCTCTAAACTAAAGAAGAAGAAAAATCATTTTTTCTTTAACTTCTCTCCCCTTCTTCTTTTTCTCCCCGATTTCTATTGTATCAAATGGAGATTAGTGTTATTTTAGTTTGTGTGGGTTTAAGAATGCCCGAAAGACATAAGAAAATCTCCAAACGAACCAAAGACCCAAACATGGTAAAGATTAGGAAGCCATGCATTCACCTTTGTTTTATTACAATCACCTCACTAGAAAAACCATGCCATTCAATCCACATTTTCTACTTTCCACTATCATGTCTTTTCCAATAGTAGATTTGACCAAAACTTCAGCTAATGCAATTAAATTTAATTAAAATTTATAATCAAATCTTATCAGATAATATTAAATATATAAACATTTAATATATATGTTAGTAAAAGTTTTGAAAATTTAGGGGGAGCAGCTGAACTCTCTTTAACTAGCTTATTTATTACAGTGACACTACATTCAGGAGTGGAAAAACGTGTGTGATTTCTGATTTGTTCTCAGACAAATGGGCCCAAAGTGTTGGAGTACTTAAGTGTTTGTGTAGCTTAATACTTGCATGATGGAAAGCACAAAGCAAGATGTTGTAAATAAAACATTTTATTTCTTTATACCTTGAGACTTGAGACTCTACTCTTCAAAACTGTGTGTATCTGAGGCATATATTTGCAACAATCACAGTGTTGTTGCTACTTATTCTAGGGGCGTTTGGAAGGGCTTTTTCTTCTTGTTCATGGAGAGGAAGAAAAATACCAATATCAATAAGGTCATAAACAAAACCAATCTTTATGGCATAGTCTCTTTCTTTTTCATGCTATCAATTTTCACACTGATTTTCAGCACTGCAACCGGCACCACTATTACATGTATAGGTATGTAATCATGACATTGCTATTCTCCACTCCTCTTATTATGCTTAACTATATGAAACTATTTCAAAACATAAACTTGGTACACCTAAATCTAAAGCACACCTCTTCTCCCCTTTTCCAATGCAGATGCCAGAAGGTGTACCATATTTGCCAAAGCTAATACAGATTCTCCGGTAGGATTGGACAAATAAATTAATTATATACATAACATACTTTTTTTTTATTATTATTTATTGTAGGCAAGACTCGAACCTTCAACCTCTTTTATTTTGCCCCTTCTCCCTAACCATCAAACCACTTTATAACTTTTTTCTTTTCTTTCCAAATTTGTTGTAGTTGAGACTCAAGCCCAAAACCTCCTTCACTTCATTTCTTAAACCCTTCACCTTAACCCTAAACACAAATTTTCTTCTACTTTAATCTGTAATCACATGTTCCATATTTCTAGTTTTTAACAGAAATCTTCTATACCCTTTAAATACATATAGTTCTCTATGTCATCAATGAGTAGTCATCTAAAAATAGATTAACTTCCATAAAAAACAAGTCATCAGAATTATTAATGAGTTAGTTGTTTATCATAGGTGGCAAAAATAATAGTACAAATCAGTAGGTATAAAAGATTTATATTCCTACTATTGTAGGTGTAGGGCCTTAACTCCAAATATTTAGCCCCTCTAAAGTGTGGTGCAGGTGCCCATTAGATGATAAATGTGTATTCATAATCAATGGTTGTTTTTTATGAATAAATCATGTAATTGTTATAATCTTCATAACCCTGGATTTATCAATCAAAGGTATGATGACCTGCTAGTACTAAGGTTTAGCTTATTTCAACTTCATTATGTAGCATTCATATATAGCATTTTGTATAATCATGTGATAAAATTATCTCCGGTATGCAGATACCTATGAGAAACAAAAAAAATAAAAAAAATAAAATATATATATATTTTAACGATTATGTTGAAATAACTCACATTCTTTTTACGTGTAAACTTGTAAATTCTTGCCGTTAAAATTTACATCGAACATATATTTACTATTTTCATCATAATTAGAGGGGTTATGTATTATAAAAAGAAGTTAAGTATTATTTTTAGTAAAAAGTATTTAGATGAGTTGGGATTTTGTTGGAATGAAGTTAAAAATATATTAAGTATGAAAAGTGAAACTGAACATAACCTTAAGCATAATATATGTAATTTATCCATAACTTTTATTAGGGTAATTTAAGCTAGCTAGGTCTAACTCTAATTCTGGTATTGAAAAATATTTTTGTAGTGTCTGCAAATTCTTATCCTCACAGATACCCTATTAGAACAAACAGATTCGGTTCCAAAATGAGCCAAAATAGGTGCAGGGTGCAGGACCACTACAGTGTGAGCCATCTGATGCATGGTCAGTGTAGTGTCCCATATGCTTCCTCATTGGGTCCACACTGAATTGATCACTGACTCTTCAATCTTCATTATCACACACTCTTTATAACCCCATTGTCCCACATCACACTTGCAATTAAGCTGTGTTTGGTTTGAAGAGATTAATGGATAGAAGAAGGGATAAAAGTATTTTAATTAAGGTGGCCACTAACTTGCAAACTGCAAGTTAGTTTGCTTCCAAACGAACTATTTTTTTAGCCGTTAAATCGAATGGTCCATAATTTCATCTGTTAAATTCGTGATTGACTACCGTTGTTGTTATTTAGAAGTTGTGATACTAAAGTATGACTTCTGTGAGACCTTTGGTTATAGTTCAAAAGTCGTGATAACAAATTACGACTTTAGTTCAGAAGTCGTTATATTCCATCACGACTTCCTAAAGGCCATTCAGAAATCGTTATATGTCATCACGACTTTATTCTGACTGAAAGTTCTATTACTCCAACACAACTTCCGTTTAGAAGTCGTTATATGGCATCATGACTTCTATATTGACTAGAAGTTATACTATTCCATCACGACTTCTATACTGAATTCGTATAATGTTATCACGACTTCTAAAAGGTGGACAAAACGGTAATTGTTAACTAAATTTTTTCATCCAACGACAATTCCTTCCAAGCGAAGTAATATGTTGTTCGCATATTAGTTTTGGCCATTAATTAAAATCTATTTGTTTGGTTCAACAATATGGAGGGGACTGAAGGATAGAAGAAGGGATAAAAATAATTTCATTAAAATATCTTTGCTTCAAAACTTGGGGGGAAATGAGATAGAATAATTAGTTCAAAATTCTTTTCATCCATTTTTATTAAGATCTCATTTTTATTTACTTACTCATCAATCGGATGAGTAGATACTCGCCTTTGATTATATTAGAAAAAGATTTCTCTTTCGGCCATCTTCCATATACTTCTCCTTTCCCCTTTCCTGCATTAAAATCATTCTCTTTTCTTTTTATCATTTAAACTTAACACGGTGTTAGAGAACCACGTGTTACATCCAAATTTTGCATTTGTGTGATTGAATTTCAACCTTATTGTTTCATTATTAGCTTTCATGTTTATTTTTTAAATTGGATTATAATTGTGATTGTGTTGATTGAACAATAATTATTGGAAAATTATATAATTTTGCCAGAAATTTGAGGAGAGAATTAGACAAGGCATGATATTTGAAGGCATAAAAGAGTTCTCCCTAGGTTGGGCAAGAAGGTTTCTGGGTGGACCTGGGTCATCGCCGCCACAATGCACATCTAAGTGTGGCAATTGCACACCCTGCACACCGGTCCATTTGCCGGTGCCGCCAGGCACACCGGTGATTGCGGAGTACTACCCGGAAGCATGGAGGTGCAAGTGTGGGAACAAGTTAAACTTGCCATGAACGTATTTGGCTATTTGAGATGTTTTGTCTTCTTAATACATGTGATTGTTTTCATTTCCAACAAGAATATAATATGTATAATTACCCGTCATTATACATGTCATATTTTATTGAGAATAACATCATAATGATTTGAAAAGAGTATTTAAGTTTTGCCTAATACCTTTTTAAGAATCTGATGAAACTTGATTAGTTTTAGTTTGCGGTTAATATTGGATACCAGAACAAATAACATATACGAGCTTGTAGATGAATTTTTTAAATTTATATATCATAGATTTTGAACACAATTAACAAAAAGTTTTATGGTTGCACCATATTGATCGTTCCTTCAGTGTTACTATTTACAAATATAGTCTTTCCATCAATCTAATGAAGCTCTAAATCAAACAGAGCTATTTTTCTAAAAGAATCATTCGAATAACTATAAAAAAAGTTTCATTATAATATATATCTTCTTTTTAGTACAGACTTTATCAACTAGACGAGCTTTCTATTATTATCATGTATAGACTCCATCTCATTTTTCATGGTATTAATCCACTTTTGAGAGTTAGCACTTTGCATAACTTGATAGAAGTTGCATAGGTCATCCTCTCTTAAATTGATACATTCTTTATGTTATTGAAGAAATACAATACAATCATTGGAGATTACATTTATCATATCTTTAGTGGATCCTTAATAATATTTTCACTTCTTCATGTTATTGAATTTGATCTATAAGTATTATTCCTTATAACGAATATCTTAGTTCAATGAGAGCCTATATGTCTTATGATTTACTTTAACATCTTATATTAGTTTTATGCATAATAAAATTGATAATTTATTGTTCTTTTTTTGCTGTAACTATTGTGTTATAGTTAAAAATAATAGATTGATCTCACCAAAGTGTAAATTATGACCGACTGGAAATAGACATGTTTGAGATCACATTACATGAAATGTTTACATCACTCGTCCATATTTGATTTGTGTCATTTAGTATATTCATATGGTGATCCTTGTGATCGAGTCATGTTTAACTGTGATGAAGGTCGCAATAGTTCCATATTTGATATATAAGATGTACTGCATTGTATAAATAAGAAGTCTAAATATAAATAGTGTATATTTGCACACACAAATATGAAGCTCAAGTAGATGATTGTTATAAAATTTTTAATTTATGATTAACGATTGGACACCTTATATTTAATACAAATGTGTAAACTATTTATAGAAGGAGTTAAAAAATAAGTGATCTAATATTTACACTACATAAGACTTCTAAAAATTGATATGAGCTTAATAAATAGATATCCAAGTTTGCCCATATGAAATAATAGGAACCTATATATTAATGCATCAGGAACTGTTATAGTCTCCTCTCCTCATTAAAGAGAAAATGAAGATTCCTTAATAAATTTAATAATTTAGTTGAAGAAAATCATCATATCACCAATACCCTCAAGGGATACCAAAATAAAATATTTAAAAACATTGATCAAAGAGAGAAGATCCACTTACTCCAAGAGTAAGTTTAAAAGACTTATTCTACACCTAAGACATCAATTTTATGAAATATAATGGTTTAAATCTACTCACTAATTCAAACTATTGAATTTCCTTAAAATTGATGGCTAAGATGCA
The DNA here is from genome assembly GCF_001865875.1 of Lupinus angustifolius. Taxonomy (NCBI): domain Eukaryota; kingdom Viridiplantae; phylum Streptophyta; class Magnoliopsida; order Fabales; family Fabaceae; genus Lupinus; species Lupinus angustifolius. The sequence continues at coordinate 40,366 of NW_017718790.1, forward strand.
AAAAACTTACTCTTGGAATAAATGGACCCCCTTCCTAAATCAAAATATGTATTTTTATTATTTGAGATCATGAAATTCATGATCGTTATACAATATTAGTAATTCACTAATTATAATAATTCCAACATGGTTTTCCTATTATAGTATACCTTTCAATTCTTCTCGCATCTTTATTCTATTGTTTTTTTCTCTCTCCTCAATAATGAAAGTAAATGTATAATTGGTGAATAAATATTTAATATTATCTTGAAGTTTGAGAATGACTCTTAATTATAAATATTTTATTATAAAAATTACAGTTGTAAAAACGGAGAGAATATTATGAGAAAAACATATAATATTCGCATTATAATTATATTATTCATCATTTATATTTAATCATGATTAATTCTTAGATATAAATAATACTGAAGGGTTATTAAGCGTGTTCATAACATGAACAACGGAAAATAATTCATCTATTTGTGTTAAAATATGTATACACTATAATAAGTAGAAAAATATGTTTATAAATATACATCAGGAGACTGCGATGTCTTTTGAAAAAAATTTCCTTCAAAAGTATGAAGGTCATACACGCGTATCCACACACAGATCAATCCTTATTGTATCAACACTTATCTATGGAGCAAAAATTCAACTCAAATAAAACCAAAATGAAAGGACTGAAGGTTACGTAAGTTTTGGTTTATATAAAACCAAAATCTCTTTCAATCCATTTAGTGATAATTAACAACTAATTTATTTAGCATAAATTTTGATTTACAATTAATAAAACCAAAATCTCCTTCAATCCATTTAGTGCCAATTAACAACCCATTAATTTAGCATAATTTTTTGTTTTTGGTTTTCAAAATTGACTATCAATTTTAAACCTTTGAAATATTGCAATTAAGTCTCACTTAATTATATTAAAGATGACTGAATAAACTATTTAATTTAATCAATAATATTTTCTCGTCTAACAAAAACCAGAACACTCGTTAGTGTGTGACGCGTAGGTTCATTACTAATCCGGTAGTAAATTAACTCATTAAATTACTATTCAAGGTTGGCATCTAGCAACACTCCTTAACGACCGAATAGAAATGAAGTACCATCTTTTACTTCAGAATCATTAAAAGATTAATATAATATTTTCTTCTATCTTTACAACTCTATGTTAACTCTAGAATATAGTATTATTGTCAAATTCTAATAAGTTAACTCGTAGTGAATGACTTCAGAAACTCATTTCTTCATTCATTCAATTCCTCTTGGCAATGTCTTTATTTCTATAGAGCTCAAAATCATTACCATGAGTTGATGGATTCTTTCGTGATTAATCATTAATTCTACAAGGATTTAATTATACCAAATAATCATTCAACTAATATCACAAGGCATTAGGTGTCCAATATCAAAATATAATAAATAACTTGTTAATTACTATGGTAATCTCAAGTCTAAGGAAAATATATATTTCTTCATAAAAATATCATATTCACAATTCAAAGGTAATATATTAATCAGTCAGTTCAATGACCACATCTCTATATACACCATTTATATGTGTAATTTAATAAATGACATCTATTAATCTTTATCTAATAAAGACTATTACACATATATTAATCAATCTGGATTAATAGTGTCCTAAGCTCAATAAGCCTATGATAAAAAACAATTTAGATTAAAATTATAAAAGATTTATTTCTCATTATTATAATCATTATAATAATAAGTCTCTAATTTTAATCAAGGACCTTTCATATTAATTATTTTGATAAAAAATGAATATGATATTAAGATAATAATACATATAACTTTATTATTATAAACATGAAAAATTGGTTCTTGGGCTTACATTATATCCCAACGCATTATATCTCAATAATCTCCCTCTTGCACTAGAGCCAATCAGTCGTGTACCTCATTCACATCTCCCACTTGTGCTTATCAAACTTTTTTATGCCAAGTGCTTTTGTGAATGGATCTGCAACATTATCTTTGTCATCAACCTTTTGTAGCTTAACATCACCACGTCCAATGATTTCTCTAATTAGGTGATATTTTTGCAAGACATGCTTATTCTTTTGGTGCGATATAGGCTCCTATCCTTGAGCAATAGCTCCATTATTGTCACTCAATAAAGTAACTGATTTATCCATCGAAGGAACTACATCGAGTTCAGTTAGGAAGTTTTTTTATCCAAACAGCTTCTTTAGCAGCTTCACTTGCTGCTATATACTCTACTTCAGTAGTTGAATTAACTATTGTCATTTTTGTTTGGAACTTTTCTAACTTATTGCGCCTCCATTCAAGGTGAAGACATAACTAGAAACTGATTTGACATCATCCTTATCTGATTGAAAACTTGCATCAGTGTAACCCTTTAACTTGAGTTCAGACTCTCCATATATAAGGAATTGGTCTTTACTTCTTCTTAAGTACTTAAGAATGGTCTTAACCATTTTCCAATGTTTCTCACCTGAATATGCTTGATATCTACTAGTTACACCCAGTGCATATGCAATATCTGATCGTGTACAAGTCATGGTGTATATGATAGCTCCCACTGCACTAGCATATGATACTCTATTCATGTGTTTCCTCAGTAGTCTTAGGACAATTCTGCCTACTGAGAGTAACTCCAGATCCTATAGGTAAATAACATCTTTTGGAGTTGTCCATGTTATACCTCTTCAAGATGGTATCAATGTACAAGGATTAGGAGAGTCCAAACATTCTTCTAGATCTATCTTTATAGATCTTTATTCCTAGAATAAAATTTGCTTCTCTCAGATCCTTCATGGAGAACTGTTTTGATAACCAAGTCTTTGTAGATTGCAATGTCGGGATATCATTTCCTATGAGTAATATGTCATCAACATATATCAATAGGAAGATGATCATGCTCCCACTGACCTTTTTGTAAATACAAGGTTCTTCTTCACATCTTACAAAACCAAACATTTTGATTGTGTTGTTAAAGTGAATATTCCAACTTCTAGAAGCTTGATTTAATCCATAAATGGATCGTTGTAGCTTACAAACTTTATTATGATCAGACATAGGTGTAAATCCTTCTGATTGTGTCATATACACATCCTCTTTCAACTCTCCATTAAGAAAAGTTGTTTTCATATCCATCTGCCATATTTCTTAATCATGGTATGCTGCTATAACAACTAGAATCCGAATCGATTTGAGCATTGCCATATGAGAATAAGTCTCGTCATAGTCTATTCCTTTTTTTTTGACGATATCCCTTAGTAATAAGGCGAGCTTTATAAGTCTCAACCTTTCCATCTGCTCCAATGTTTTTCTTGTAAACCCATTTACAACCAATTGGTTTTATGTCCTTTGAAGCCTCAACTAAAGTCCATACTTTGTTGGTTTTCATGGAATCCATTTCAGATTCCATTGCTTCTTGCCACTTCTCATGGTCCAAGCTTTGCATGGCCTCTTAATAACATTTGGGATCATCATCAATATGATAATCCTCATTTGCTATTGTATCTTGCACCATCAAGTTTAATCTACCTGGTGCATGATGTGATCTCGTAGATCTTCTAAGAGGCACTTGTGCATCTGAATCCCCTTGTTCTGGATTCATTGGTTGTTCCATTTGTTTCTAAACTGGTTCAGCAACCTGTTCCTGAAATGCAACCGAGTAATGAACCGCAACATTTGATGGTGGTAACCTTTGTGTTAGACTTAAAACATCTAAGCAAGGTTGCTCAAGTTCCATATCATGTTCTTGAGCATTAAATGTTTCATTGGTTTGCTTCATCAAGCATTATTTCGTTACAGTGAATTCCTTCTGCAAGAAATTATCTTTCTAAAAAAGTTCCTCCTATTGCCACAAACACTGTATGGTTAGAAGGGTGGTAAAAATAATATCCCATTGTTTCCTTAGGATACCCAATGAATCTACACTTGTCAGACATTGCTTCAAGTTTATTCGTTTGTAATCTCTTAACATAGGCTGAGCATCCCCAAACTTTAATGTGCTTAAGGCTTGGTTTGCGCCCTTTCCATATCTCATATGGCGTTGTAGAGACAGATTTTGTGCGAACTTAATTTAACAAATAATTTACCGCTTCCAAAGCATATCCCCATAAGGTTATTGGAAGATAAGTGAACCCCATCATGGATCTAACCATATCTAATAAGGTCCGATTCCTTCTTTCAGATACACCATTATGTTGTGGCGTACCTGGAAGGGTCCATTGTGAGAGAATTCCATTCTCTTTCAAATAATAAAGAAAATCAACATTAAGATATTCTCGTCCTCTATCAAATCTTAGCATCTTGATACTTTTACCAGTTTGCTTTTCCATTTCACTTTGAAATCTTTTGAACATTTCAAACGATTCAGATCTATGTTTCATGAGATATAAAAACCATATCACGAAACATCATCAATGAATGTAATAAAATAAGAATATCCTCCTCTAGCTTGAATTCTCAAAGGCCTACAAACATCAGTATGAATTAGTCCCAAAAATTCAGAGGCTCTTTCTCCATTTCCAATAAATAGAGATTTGATCATTTTGCCTTTGAGACAAGATTCACAAGTCATGTATGATTTATAATCATAATTGTCAAGGTAACCTTCCTTATGCAACTTGCTAATTATTTTCTCACCAATATGACCGAGTCTACAATGTCAAAGATATGTTTTGTTTACTTGATGATCTCTTTCTCTTTTAATACTAGAAACATGCATAATCGAATTAAAACACACTTGAGGTAAAACATAAAAGTCGTGTTGGATATACTCATTCGCATAAAAGATGTCATTATTATAAATTGAGCAAACACCTTTATTAAAAACAAAGCGATAACTATGAATATCCAACATCGAAATTAAAATAATGTTCGAAACAAAATTAGGAACATAGTAGCAATTTTTCAAGACTAGTACATTGTCAGTCGTCATTATTAATGAGAATATTCCTATAGAATTGATTGCAACACTTGCTCCATTCCCCACTTGGAGATTGATTTCTCCCTTCTTCAACCATCTAGTTATTTGTGTCCCTGCAACGAATTGCAGATGTTAAAACTACTATCAGTATCTAATACCCATATTGAAGAATTTGTAACTGTTAAGGAAATCATGAAAATATTTTTCATTAATGTTTCACCTTGTTTCTTTTCTTTCAAAAATCAAGATATTTGCATCAATTCCTCTTTCAGTGTCCATTCTCCTTACAAAAGAAATATTCAGCGTTGCTTTGGTCAACACCACCTTTCTTGTCCCTAGGTTTGGTCACACCACCTTTAGGCACGAAAGGCTTCTTTTTGGACTTGTTATTCCATTTGCCTTTTTTATTGTTGGACTTTCCAACTACCAAGTTTGATCCTTGGTTCTTTCCAGAGTCAATTTGATTCTGGTAGTCAATTAACATATTCAACATCTCATGCAAGTCACAATCCATCTTATTCATGTTAAAATTAATAATAAATGGTGAGAACGAATCAGGGGGTGACTGTAGAATCAAATCTTGGGATAACTCTTTCCCAAGTTTGCAGCCCAACTTCTCAAGTTTTTCCATAAGACTAATCATCTTTAGAACATGAGGTCCTACGTGAGCATTCACATTCAACATGGACCTAAATAGAGTCTTAGACAACTGATATCTAGCTGTCATACTTTGTGCACCATACATCTTCTTAAGATATGCGATGATATCAGTTGGGTCCATGTTCTCATGCTGCCTCTAGATTTCATGACTCATTGATGCTAATATGAAGCATTTTGTACTCATCAAGTCCTATAAGTACTTCTTATAAGCAAAAATTGTCTCAACATCATCTTTATTGACTGGTTCAGGCATAACAGACTTATCGATCGTATCGATAAGTTTCTCGTGCATGAGAACAATTCTCAGAGTTCGGTACCAGTCATGAAAGTTGTTTCCAACCAACTTTCCATCTGCGAGTATCGAACGTAATGATAAAGAAGACATGTCGAAATATCTACACATAGTTAAACAAATATGTGAGAACATATTAATGTAAAGAGATATATCACAAATAAAATACTCTCATTTACTACAATAGCAATTTAAGAAATAAAAATTTCTTCTAGTGTAAATATAAAATAAATGCCTTTAAAATTATGAGAAATACTTGGTTGTCAAGTCATTTCTAATGCAAATTTTAAGACAAATGTATCACATACAATTTTATTCAAAATAATAAATAACAAATAGCTACCTGTTTGTCAGGTCATTTCTATATGTATAATTCAATCAATCTTTACACTCCCTAGGTAGTCTAGGCGATTAGTGATTAAATTAATTTTATTGATTAATTGGTATCACATACCATGTTAATCCTCTTAATTACAAGTCCTCTGGTAGTCAGATCGTCTCTTGAAATTAAATAATTATCACACTCTTAAAAAAATGTATCTTATACAAAATAATTGTAAGAACATTAAAATAATTTTGTCCATCACACCTCATCACATGAAACTTATGATTAATATATATACAAATATATATATATATTCTAGAATTTGTAACTGTGATATATAAATCTAATTTATATATTAGTACATTAATTAATCATTATTAATTAATAACTATCAAATTATATATTATAAACCAATATATTGTTGTAAACATTTATTCATATGTTTCTAACTCATATAACCAAATCACTCAGATTTAATTTTTTATTAGTATGACAATCAACACGTTAACAAAAATAATTCACTTACTGGGAATTAAAACCCAATCATTGAGTGAATTAAAACCGCAAACAACAAAAGTCAATATATTCAACATTTTACAGTATTATAATTATATGATTAAACACATTCATATATAACTATTATATATTAACAACAACACATATTGATCTCTACACTCTTATAAATAAACTATTAAAAATATTAATAACATAACTCATTATATGTATTTGCTGGATACAAACTTTTACATAAGATTGTTTAGTTTTTCATAAAACTCTACACAATCCAACACATTCAAGTCATGTGAGGAATGTAAAAGCCAATAACTATGTGATCAAATCAACAAAATAATCACTGTGAATAAAAGTTAAGAACATGATTCAACACATTGAATAAAAAATTCACAGTCCACCAATTTGCATTTTACACTCAATAAAGTTTAAGGGTTTGAATAATTTTAAGAATTGTTCATATCTCAGTCCCAATAATTTCATGCAATCATCATGTGATGAAATAATAAAAACAACCCAAAATGTTCAAGTCATCATTGTCTCAATAATTTAATCAGTTTAAAAAAACCTATTAACATTGCAGCATAAATTAAAACACAAAAAACTTGCTCTGGTACCAATTGAAGGTTTATTAAGCATGTTCATAACATGCACAACGGAAAATAATTCATCTATTTGTGTTAAAATATGCATACACTATAATACGTAGACAAAAAATATTTATAAAAATACATCAGGAGACTGCAATGCTTTCGAAAAAGTTCTCCTTCAAGAGTATGAAGGTCCTACACACGTATCTACACCGAGACCAATCCTTGTTGTATCAACACTTGATCTGTGGAGCAAAAATTCAACTCAAATAAAACCAAAATGAAAGGACTGAAAAGAAAACAATATGATTCTTTGTATATTGCCTATGTTACTTTCTACCATGAAGGTTATGTGAGTTTTGGTTTGTATAAAACCAAAAGCTCCTTCAATCCATTTAGTGACAATTAACAATTCATTTATTTAGCATAAATTTTGGTTTATAATATATAAAACCAAAACCTTCTTCAATCCATTTAGTGCCAATTAACAACTCATTAATTTAGCATAAATTTTGGTTTTTGGTTTTCAAAACTGACTATCAGTTTTAAACCTTTGAAATATTACAATTAAGTCTCACTTAATTATATTAAAGATGACAGAATAATATTATTTGTATTTTTGGTGCTAGCAAAAAATAAAATAATATTCCACTTAAAAGTAAATATACAAAATTAAACTATTTAATTTAATCAATAATATTTTCTCGTCCAACAAAAATCAGAACACTCGTTAGTGTGTGACCTCGTAGGTTCATTACTAAACCAGTAGTATATTAACTCATTAATTTACTAATCAAGGTTGGTATCTAGCAACACTTCTTAACGACCGGATAGAAATGAAGTAACATCTTTTACTTTAGAACCATTAGAAGATTAATATAATATTTCCTTCAATCTTTACAACTCTATGTTAACTCTAGAATATGGTATAATTGTCAAATTCTAATAAGTTAACTCGTAGTGAATGACTTAAGAAACTTATTTCTTCATTCATTCAATTCTCCTTGGCCAATGTCTTTATTTCTATAGAGCTCAAACTCATTACTATGAGTTGATGAATTCTTTCTTGATTAATCATTAATTCTACAAGGATTTAATTATACCCAATAATCATTTAACTAATATCATAAGACATTAGGTGTCCGATATCAAAATATAATAAATAACTTGTCAATTACTATGATAATCTCAAGTCTAAGGAAAATATATATTTATTCATAAGAATATCCTATTGACAATTTAAAGGTAATATATTAACCATTATGAATTCTCCTTTTTGTCAGTTCAATGGTCATATCTCTATGTGCACTATTTATATGTGTAATTTAATCAATGAGATCTATTAATCTTTATTTAATAAAGATCATTACACATATATTGATCTATCTGAATTAATAATGTCCTAAACTCAACAATCCTATGATCAAGAACAATTTAGATTAAAATTATAAAAGATTTTATTTCTCATTATTAGCATCTCTATTATAATAATAATCTTTATTATAATAATAAGTCTCTAATTTTAATCAATGACCTTTCATATTAATTATTTTGACAAACAATGAATATAATATTAAGATAATAATACATATATTAGAGAATAACAATTAGTTATTCTTATATTTCATATGTTGAGTAAATTGGCTCATTTGTCACATGCACAATAGGCCAATTTAGCACATGCCTAATTAGTTGTTAGGTTGTTATTTCAGTAACTAACTTATGTTAGTTACTGATTTCTTCTTTCTGTTTTTGCTATCTCTTTATTTAAAGAGATAAGCCATCTCTTTGTATTCGATTTTTAGTATGCAATAAATAAAAGTCTTCAAATATATTCTTCTTTTTATCTTTTCACAT
>NW_017718791.1:0-45506 GCF_001865875.1 Lupinus angustifolius
GCTCCTCCAATTCGAGCAGTTTCTCCATCACTCTCTCTTCCTATTCCTTCTACCAAACTTAGTGAGAAAAACTATCTCACTTGGAGCCAATTCATGGTCTCTGTCCTCAAGTCAAACAGGGCCATCATATTCATTCATCCTACTGAAATTCCACCAAAGTTCTTATCCGAATTTGACTGCAGCCACCATCAAATCAATCCCTCATATCTCAATTGGTAAGAACAAGATCAAACTGTGTTTGCTTGGATCCTCAACTCCATCTCTGACTCTCTTCACACCAGAGTTATTGGCTGCACATCCTCCTCTCAACTATGGGATGAACTTCACTCTTTCTGCAATGCCCACACAAAGGTTAGAAGCAGGCAACTTAGGGCTCAATTACGCACCATCTCTCAGGGCAACAACACTATCTCAGAATACTTCTCAAAAATCAAGTGCATCACTGACTCTCTAGCATATATTGGAACACCTATCTCAATTGCTGAGCACATATACTATGTTCTTGATGGATTAGGTGAGGAATTTCAAACTGTCATCACTGCCATTGAAAGCCAAATTAACCCACCTTCCATCAATGACCTTGAGCAATTTCTCTTGACCTTTGAGTCAAGACTCATCAAGAACAAGCATAAAGCAGTCTCTGATGCTCTTTCTGCCAACATTGCCATTGTCCCTACTGCACATCAATCCACTGAATATGGATCCATCCCTGCTCACTTCAATCCCAACTTTCCACCTACAACATCTCCTCCTAACCACAGATTTGACTCTAACCCCAATTCTTTCACTAATGGGTCAAGAGGGGGTCGGTTCAACAGAAGAAATACAAGATTTGGTAGAGGATCAAGACCCTCAAATGGGTTTGGTAGCAGCTTCTTCTGTACTCACTGCAATAGACCTGGTCATGACATAGCTTGGTGCTACTTTGCCCCATACAATATCCCCAATCCTTACCCTGCCTATCCCTATCCTTACCCTACATCTCACTACCCCAACACACAAAATCCCTTATCCAGATGACTAAGCACAACTCTTACAAACCTACCACTACTTACACTAGCCAAAATTATTCTCCTAACCCTGCACCATATTACCCCTACTACCAATCTCCTATGCCTAGAACCCCTATGCCTCCTTATACATTCCCTGGTCCTCAACATCCTCACATATCAACCTACCCACCATATGCCATGAATGTCAGCACAGGTGACTCAAACACCAAGCACTCATTATGGTTCCCAGATTCAGGTGCCACCAACACATAACATCAGATCCTACTCTGGTTCACCAAACAACAGAACAATTTGGTCCTGAACACCTCTACATGGGTAATGGCACAAAAGAACCTATTTCTTGCAGTGGCACAAGCACTTTCACCTCTCCTTTACACCCTCACTTGTCTTTATCTTTACATAATCTACTTCTTGTGCCTACTATTACCAAGAACCTAATCAGTGTTTCCCAATTTGCTAAAGATAATAACTGCTATTTTGAGTTTCATCTAATGACTGTTTTGTCAAATCACAGGGTTCTAACACCATTCTTCTCAAAGGATCCCTTACCTCTAAGGGTCTATATGCCTTCTAGAGCCTATTTCCAAAAAAATCAGCCTGTTGTGCCTCAACTCCTACTCCAACTGGACAGTTCAAGTCCCCTATATTAGATAGTCCTACTTCTAGGCATTTTTCTACTGAATTCTTGTGGCATTGTCGTTTAGGGCATGCTCACACCTCTGTTGTAAACACTGTCCTCTCTACTTGTAACATTTCTCATTCAAATAAAACAATTCCTGATTTTTGCAATGCATGTTGTTATGGCAAGTCCCATAGACTTCACTCTCCTAACTCCATCACCTCTTATTCTAATGCCTTTGACTTACTTTATCTAGACCTATGGGGGCCCTCACCAGTTATCTCTGAATCTGGTTTTAAATACTATCTCTCTATTATGGATGCAAAAACCAAACATACTTGGATATTATTACTTACACAAAAATCTGAAACCCTTAACATCTTCACAAAATTTACCAAACTGATTCTCACCCAGTTTAACAAAACCATCAAGGCTGTTCAAACTGATGGAGGGGGAGAGTTCAGACCATTTACTAACTACCTCTCCAATCAAGGCATCCTCCACAGATTGTCATGCCCCCACACTCATCATCAACAAGACATAGTGGAAAGAAAACACAGACATATAGTTGAAACATGGCTAACTTTATTAGCTCATGCTGGTCTACCTCAATCATTATGGGAATATGCTTTCACTACAGCTGTGTACCTTATCAACAGACTGCCCTCTGCCACCCTCAACAACAAATCACCTCACTTCAACCTATTTGGATTTGCTCCAAACTATACAACTTTAAGAGTCTTTGGATGTGCTTGTTTCCCTCTCCTAAGACCATACAACACTCACAAGCTTGACTACAAGTCCACTGAACGTACCTTCTTAGGGTACTCCTCTATGCACAAAGGATACAAATGCCTATCCAGGGATGGTAGACTATACATCTCCAAGGATGTTAAATTTAATGAATTAGCTTTTCCCTTCAAAAACAGTTCCATACTTGGCTCTCCCATTATTACTGATCATACATCTACCTCTTTAACAAATTTACCTAACCACACCCATACCTCTCATATCAACCTTGCACCAACCAATCATACTCTATTAGCAACAAACCCTACTCCTTCAGTAACCTCATATACACAACCTCATCCACCCATATCTCCTAACCTGGCCCCTATTACTGACTTTACACAATCTAGCCCTAACCCTGTTACCTCAACCTCCTCTGACTTACCCTCAACCACTGCATCCAGTCCCTCCTCATTCACTTCACTTCCTCCACCTCTCCCTTCCCATCCTATGACAACCAAATCTAAGGATGACATCAATAAGTCTATCCTACCCAGTCTTGCAAGCCTTTTCTTGGCTCACACTGAACCTTCTACTCCCAAAGAGGCCCTTCTCAGTCTAGTATGGAAGGCATCAATGCATGAAGAGTATGATGCTCTGCAAAAGCTAGGCACTTGGTCCCTAGGTACCTTACCTCCACATAAGAAGGCCATTGGATGCAAATGGGTATTTAGGATTAAAGAGAATCCTGATGGTTCAATTTCCAAGTATAAAGCCAGGCTTGTTGCAAAGGGATTTCATCAAGTTCCTGCAATTGACTACAATGAGACATTTTCCCATGTCATCAAACCTATCACTATCAGAATCCTCCTCACCCTTGCTGTCACTTATGGTTGGTCTATTCAACAACTGGACATCAATAATGCTTTCCTAAATGGTGCTCTTCATGAGGAGGTATATATGACTCAGCCTATTGGTTTTCATAATGGTGACAAGACCACTGTGTGCAAGTTACACAAGGCCTTATATGGTCTCAAACAAGCTCCTAGACAATGGTTTGAGAAATTCAAGGGCACTCTCCTTCATTTAGGATTTCAGAATAGCAAGTGTGATAATTCTCTATTTATCTCCCTCACCAATACCTACCAATTGTTTGTTCTAGTCTATGTTGATGACATAATCATCACTAATACCTCAGCCTCAAAAATCTCTGCTCTTGTAGACAAACTCAGCACTGCCTTTGCACTCAAGAAACTAGGCAACTTGGACTATTTTTTGGGCATTGAGGTTAAACACATCAGGGATGGTACTCTGTTTCTCATGCAAACCAAATATATCAAAGACTTGCTCAGTAAAGCCTTTATGGAATCTGCCAGGCCTAGTATCAATCCTATGGCAACTACTTGCAGGCTCACTAAAACAGAGTCCAGAGCATTTGATAACCCTACTATGTATAGGTCAATAGTTGGAGCTCTTCAATATGCCACTATTACAAGACCTGACTTAGCCTATAGTGTAAACAGGGTGTGTCAATTCATGAGCAATCCTCTGGAACAACATTGGGTTGCTGTCAAAAGGATCCTAAGATATCTACAAGGAACTCTTCATCTTGGCTTGCATCTCAAACCTGCTGTTTCTAATTCCTCTCTTCCTATCACCCTCACAGCTCTATGTGATGCAGATTGGGCCACTGATCTTGATGACAGGAAGTCCATTTCAGGGGCTTGTTTATTTGTTGGTCCTAATCTAGTTACTTGGTGGTCCAAGAAGCAGCAAACAATCTCCAGATCCAGCACTGAAGCTGAATACAGGAGCCTTGCTCTTGCTGCACAAGAAATGATTTGAGTTGAGTCATTGTTTTCTGAACTCAAGATCCCTCATCAAGTTCCTCTCATTCTATGTGATAATCTAAGCATAGTGAGCATGTCTCACAATCCTGTGCTTCATAATAGAACTGAGCACATAGAACTTGACCTATTTTTTGTAAGGGATAGAATTCAGGCCAAGTCTCTTCAAGTGAAACACATCCCTTATGAATTTCAGACAGCAGATGTGCTCACCAAGCCTCTGGCCACTGATAGGTTTCTAAACCTAAGAAAGCAACTCAGAGTTGTTGACTCAGCATCCTTAGTCAACTACCCTCAGTTTCAGGGGGTATATTAGAGAATAACAATTAGTTATTCGTATATTTCCTATGCTGAGTAAATTGGCTCATTTGTCACATGCACAATAGGCCAATTTATCACATGCCTAATTAGTTGTTAGGTTGTTATATCAGTAACTAACTTAAATTGGCTCATTTGTCACATGCACAATAGGCCAATTTAGCACATGCCTAATTAGTTGTTAGGTTGTTATTTCAGTAACTAACTTATGTTAGTTACTGATTTCTTCTTTCTGTTTTTGCTATCTCTTTATTTAAAGAGATAAGCCATCTCTTTGTATTCGATTTTTAGTATGCAATAAATAAAAGTCTTCAAATATATTCTTCTTTTTATCTTTTCACATAATTTTATTATTATAAACATGACAAATTGGTTCTTGGGCATACATTATATCTCAACAAATACAAATAAATTATAGATATTGTAATGACTATGTATAAATTTTTATATTAACAGACAGTAAATACTAGTCTCTACATTTTTGCATCAAGCTACAAAATAGTTTAAGTGATGGACTAAAAACAATATAATAATTGGAGTCAACTATGTATCTGGTTATGATTAAATATTACTTTTTTATTCTTATTTGTTTCATTTTGAAGCTAAAATGTTCGATGATTTTTCAAATGAAGAAATAGAAAACGAAAGACTAGAATCAACATCTTCTATGCCTATATAATGAAAGTTTTGTGCTACTCTACGTGACTTCCTTAATAATGCTCTAACTCAGTTGGATGCATTTGGTCCCTTGCTTTCTAAATTAAGTTCCAAGTTTGAGATCCACATTTCTTTTTGCTAACCAGGATACTCAAATTTGGAATATACTTAGCCAAAAGCATATGAACCCAATATTTCTCACGATTATCCATAAGATTCTAAACAAGTTTCCTCATAAGAGAAGTATTGCGACATCTTGCTACTTTGATACCCAAACCGCCATTTTCCTTGCTTCTTGTTACTTTTTTCTACCCAACTAAATGCATACCTCTACCTCCTTTTGATCCCCAAATAAAGACTCGAACACACATGTTTATCCTTGAATAAATATATTGATGAAGCCAAACTATATGCATGTAATAAGTCAGGATAGAATAGAAGACAAAACAAACTTAGCTAAAGAAACACATCTTGGTTTATTGAGAAGGTTTAATTTCCAGGAGGTCAGTCTTCGTTGCATCTTTTCAATGATAAGGTCCTCATTATTCACTCTCCCTTGTTTCATAGGGAATTCAAAGTATTTACCAATGTGAGAAGTGAACTAGATACAATTTATATCTATGAATTTCACCTTCTTAACATTAGGGACTCCTTTTGAACAGAATGTTCGGGATTTTGAAATATTTATTTTGAGACCTAAAGCTTGACTAAACCACTCAAAAAGATCTTTAATGTTGGGTCCACTCCTAGAGTCTTTGGTCGAAATCCACCTTCTTTCATACACTTTCACCTTTTAAGGGAAGTGACAGTTTCTCCATGCACAATACAAAAAGGTAACTGAGAAAAAGTATCTCCTTGTCTGAGTCCTCTAATTGGTTGGAACTTCTGCAGCCTGTTGCCATTCCAGAGAGTTGATAAAGATGATGATGAAATGCAGTACTTGAAAAGATTGACAGTTATTTTTGGAAATCCAAATTCATGCAAGCATCCTCATGAAATTTCAGGCGACATTATCATAAGCCTTCTCCATGTCAATCTTTATTGCAATCTCTCCAACTTTGATTTATGATAGACCCATATGATTCAGGATTTCCTAGAGAATAATGGCATTATCTGTCGTCTCTCTCCCAGGAAGGAAACTACTTTAAAGAGGCTCAATGAGATTGTTCAAGAAAGGGCGAAGTTTGTTCACAAGGACATTTGTGATGAGCTTGTACAGCACATTATACAGGCTGATAGTGATAGGCTTGAATTCCTTGAAAGTGTTCAGATAATCCACCTTTGGTATAAGACATAACAAGTTGTCCGCCACAACTGGACCGAAATGACCTAGTTCAAAGGCTTCCTTTATTAATTTGTACACATCATCATCAATCAAATTCCAGAACCATTTGAAAAAGATTACCTGAAATCCATCTGGGCATGGAGATTTGTAAGGACTCGTGAAGTTTAAAGCTGTAGAGACCTCTTCTATTGTTACTGGCTGAGGAAGGAGTAGACCATGTTCCTGAGAGAGCTGGTAAGACAATTACCCAATGCATAAAGCTTCTCAACAACAAAAGTTACTTGAAAGGATACCTTAGCATATCATGTGCAGCGAATTGACAGGGTATTTTTTAGAACATCATCCATTTACTGGATGAGTTGAACTGTCTAAACATCATGCATAGTCCACTGCACATAATAATCTGTTTACAAAATTCACATTCAACTTCAATTAACTCTAACAAAGTAAGGGATCCTTGAGCGGTTAGGATAAGATAAGAACTGACACCAAAAAATCTAGATATGATAAGCTTTTATCCTATCAAATATCTGGTGTACACCAATGATAGGGGATATGATGGTGATGAAGGCATCAATGACACGGTGGTTATGGAGGGAGGTAGTGGCTGTAGCAATGGTGAAATGATGGTTAGGCAACAATGGGAATGTTGGTGGTGTGGGGGAAGGTTTGGTTGTGGTGGTGGCAGCAATGATGCGATGATGGAATGAGAATATGGTGACAGCAACAAGGTGATGGTGATGGCGGCAAGGGTGATGGCGGCGATGGCAATGGCGGCGATGATGATTTGATACAGTTGTAATGATGGTAATGATAGTGGGAGGTGACAACAACAATGGTTTGGTGGTGAGGACGATGGTGTGGGGATGCACCATACACTAGAGAGCAGGATAAATAAAATAAGACAACAAGATAAGCCTACTAGATTCACCAACCATGGATTATAATAGGATACCTTACATTATCCTATATTGTCTCTTAGCCTAGCCACCAAATAGGCCTAAGAAAACTCACTTAAGGGGATAAGGGTCTCTCAACAGTTATTTGTTTTTTATTCACAATACTCAAACTCAAGGTCTTGCTCAAGAGAAATTGAACTCCTTACGGCTCAATCAACAGGTATTGGTACTTCACATGAAAGGTTTGAACCTGAGCACAGGACAAAAAGTAAATGTAATTTGTCAAAGTCTGACCCAAAATATCTGCCAAACTGAACTGATTGGCATATGTAGTTACCTGTTGGCTTAGTGCACCAAATATGCTAGAACCTTAATAACTCTACCACATGTTCCAAGTAAGGCACAGGCTATTTCTGACTAGAACTATAGGAAAAGCATAACTAGGAAATTTTGAATCTTAGACAGCAGAATTCTGAAGAACTTTGTCATTTCTCAAACATTGGAAAATTTGTTCATAAAAAGCAAATACTGAGGCTAGGCATAGTAAAAGAGAATATTACCTTACAAGCAATTGGGTGACAAATTTTAGATTATGTACACATCATAATGTTGAAATGAAATGCGAAATTTGGTCAGATAAATTTATCGGCCTAAAAATGCAACACGATCCTTCTGCACTGCCTGTGCTAGGTTGATATCGAAGAGCTCACAACGTATAGGCATCTCCATCTCATAGAACGGATTCTTCAAAACATAGTCGGTGTACAATTCATAGCTAAACTTCAATAAACTTTCCATGTGTTGTGTTCCAGGTTCACAGACCACAAAAAACTTGGTCCCTGTGTAGGAAAAGAATCACTTTCACAAGTCATTGGCTCATGTTAATATAAAGAAAATAAACGTCCGGATATAATTGGATAATGCTTCATTCTTCCAGTTCCAGATATATTAAAAAATTAGACCAAATTGGAACTGCTTAACAATGAAAAGACAGGCCTGCTAAGGCGACTAGTCATAAATATTAATGCAGCAGCAACACATGGAAACACAAAACTGAAATCAAACATCTAGAAATATTTTCAACTTCCATGAGCTCAAGGCCATTGATGATTGGAGCAAATCAAAAGATTCATACACGACCTTTACATAGGCTAGGAATAATCATATATATCGTGTATAGTCATAATAGCATAGACATTCATTTTGTAGATAGGTTAGACCAAAAGAAGACATTGAAAGAAAAGGAAACGAGTGCTTAATATCTGATATATGACAGTGTGTAGAAAACTATTATAATTTATAACCACACAGACAGTAATTAAAATGTATGGGGGGAAAGTAATGACATACAAATAACAGAATTCCGAACTTCAGATTCAGTGGGATTAAATATAAAGGTCTCCTGAGTTCTATCCACTACTTTCGACATCATATATATTGGTCCCTGTATTAGAATATGCTATAACGATTGCAAAATTAACCACCACTCCCTCTTCCAACCTAATTATTATGATTTTTCATTCCTGTCAAATCAGGCGTCCTTGAAAATAAAAAGTTGACCCAGTGCACGAGGCTCCCACCTAGTGGGGTCTTGAGAGGGTAGACATTTGCAGCTTTATTGTCAGAAGCAGAGAAATTGCTTCCGATTTGAACCATGACCTTGGTAATAATGATTTCTAAATTTGCAGAACTTCAACCCAGCCAAAATATAGCTACACATTGCCTTAATTGGGTTTCACATATCAAATCCTTTAAGATAGCAATAAAGAATCGTGATTCTATAAGCAAGCTCCCAAAGCATTCATATGTTTTGGACAAGCACAAACTATGTTACCAAAAGTTATCTAGAGCTTTTTTATATATAAAATAAAATTCTAGAGCTTCTAATAAACTCAAATTACTTCAACCATCTTTAATTAAAACCTGGCTACACTAAGCTACCTGCAAGCTGCAAGGCCCCGCATAAGTGTGCATAAAAACAAAAACTAGCATTAGACATAAAAAAATCTATTATATGTAAATGATATTGGACTTTCAATCTTCATTTTATCCACCAGGTATATTAGAAAGTTGACATACCATGAGTTATAGAGTAATATTTAAAGAAATACCTGTCAGCGATTGAAAGCAATGAAGATCGAATGTGTCCGCTTGGAGAAGTTCAATTCCTGTACAACCTGAAACGGGTGATAACTGCTGAGAGATGGCATGCATTGAATGCCATAAACTTGCCACACGCAAGCTGTCATTGGTATCCATTCGTCCAGAAGACCCATAATCCTAAATATCAAAAGAACAAACATAATTCTAAATTCCAAATTAAAATAAAATGCCCACTGCTACTATAACTAAAATATAGAAAATGAGTTATTTTAACAAAAGTTGCAAAGGAAAGCGACGCTATCATATTGCTACCCATCTGCCCACTTTGTCCACATCTAAATTATCATGAGATTCAACATATCTCTCAAACATTTTGACAGTTCTAAGAAGGGAATAACTTTATACACAACAAAACCATATAATGAGGAACCAGTGGGATGATATTACAAAGGTATCTTGGTCTATTATTTAACCTCTTCAACCAGAGAGAATGAAGCAACAACAATGATGTTTTATTGAAGGATATAAAAATAAATTTTCTTAGGAACCAAACAAAATACACTCTGAAATCTACACTAGTGAGCAACATAGAGAATTTACAACAAGTATACCTTATAGTAGATCAATCCACCTGACTTATTGATGATGTAAAGACTGTAAATTGCTGCCATTCCAAAAGTTATGCTAGAAACTGAAATAAATATGGAGATGGAGTTTAACAAGGGAATTTTCAGATTTAAACTTATAGTTACCACAACAACTCAAGCTTGTGATTTACAATAGAATTAACAACCAACTAAGATAATCATGAACACTGCTTTAAATTATGGTTGTGTTACATTGCATGAAAATTAGCCGCAATTGCGATCTTGATGCCATAGCTGAGACTCCAAACCGCAAAACAGATCATGAGCATAAAATATTTATAACTTTATGCTCAGACTCTGAATCAATGTGTTACATTTACATAATTTATAAGTTAATTAAAGGCAGACAGCTTCAACTTAAATGTGAGAACAGTTGAACAAACTCACTAAACCGTTAATTAATCTAAAGTCTTGAAATTGATACTACATTTCTAATGAATCTAAAACTTATACTCTAAAGTGAAATAAATAATTGTGATTATAAATAAATTGAGCAATCACAGATATAAATGAAATCAAGTAATGCCTTGAAACTCATAACTCATAAGCAAGAAAGAAAAGGTATCCCATTTCCAAAAGAAGAAAAAAACATACATGAATAATGGAATCAGAAACTGAGAAATATAAAATTGTTGAATTCAATTTGCGAATGGCGATTAAGAACAGATAAAAAAGTGAAGCAAGATCTGAATGTGATGAAGTCACTCACTATGCCTTGTTTTACGGTAATGACTACTGCCCTCTCTAGCTGAAATCTAGTCCGTTAGTTATATCAAACGGCCCAGATAAATGCACATTAAATCTAAAAAACATATTAACCATAAAATGTTAATTATATTATATATTCAAATTTATATTATAATGTAATTAATATTATTATATATCAATTGTTAATATAAAGAATGTACTATTATTTTCATAATATTATCAATGTTTTACACTATACTTGACAAACAATTGATGAATCTCGATAAGTTAGACTAATCCAATTTACCATCATGTGAGAACAAGTGGCTAATCTCCAATAGTTCAATTAAATACATTTACAAAATATAAATCAATTATTGACAAGTATGAAATTACCATATACCTTAAAAATGTGGGTCGTTCATTTCAAATACCATTGGCAATTTGGGTCAAGTTCATGGGGCCCACCCGTCCGCCTGCATGTTTTGGGCGGATATGACATAAAAAATAGGCCATTCTGCCCTAAAATGCTCGCCCAACATACCCTTTTTGTCCGCATGCATTTTAAATGGGCTGATAAGGTGACCCTGCAGGCATTATTAATTTTTTTGGCCAAAAGGCCCAATTAAGAAGGCCCATTTGTGTAACCCTAAGTCCTAAGAGAAGGGAGTCAAGGGACAGAAAAATCTCATCCAGCTTCTGCAAATTTAGAGATTAGAGAAGAGACACCATCAATAACAGAAATGGCAACCCAAATGACACAATCAATAACACCAACGTCTGACCAAGGTTCTGCTTCCTCTACCATGGCTATCTTCCTCTTTAATTTTCTTATTTCTTATCTCGTTTCTAGGGGTGGCAATATGGGCTTGGCCCGACGGGCCAGCCCGTTCAGATAGCTATTTTTAGCAGGCCGGGCTGAGGATTTTAGCCCAAAAATCCATATTCAGCCCGTTTTAGTAGCCCGTTTTTTAGACGGGCCAAGGAGGGCCGGGCTGGCCCGGCGGGCCATTGTTAAAATATAAAAAACTAAAGTGTGTGACACTGTGCTGTGCGTGGGGTGTGGCAACTGGCAGACTCTCTTAACATAAACCACAAACCATTAAACTACTTCTCTCTTAGCATAAACCACAAACCACTTCACACTTGCATTGTGCAAAAAACCATAAACCAATAAACTACAAATCCATTTTCCACTTTCCAGTTCTCTTAGCATACTGATCTCAGGCTCTCTTAGCATCCATTTTTCAGCTCACTACTCACTGCTCAGGTTCTATTTTATGTTAAAATTGTTTTGTTTGATCTCCATTTCTTATTCCATTAACATCCATTTTTCAAAGACGTTGATGGTGATTATAATAGAAAAGTGGAGGCATCTTCTTCCAACAGAGCATCTAATATTTAAAAATTGAAATTTATGACTTAGAAGTTTTATTGTGAACTAACAGTCTAAAAGTTTAAGACTATGTTGGTTTCTTCTTTAGAATTTACAAGTTTTAAGCTAAGATGTTATGTTGTTATTGTAATATTGTAGACTTATGTTTGTGATTTTTTGTTTTAAAAGACATTTATCAAGTTTGTTGATTATTTTTTGTCTAAAAGCTTTAATTATGTACATTTTGGAGGGGGGAAACGGGCCAGCCTGTCAGCCTGCCAGTCCTGCAAAATATGGGTGAGGCTGACATTTTGAGCCATTTTAACAATACGGGCCGGGCCAGCTTTTTTTGGCGGGCCAAAGGCGGGCTGGGCCGGGCCGAACCACATTGCCACCCTACTCGTTTCTGAATGTGTTTAATCCAAGAATATATTATCCAATAAAAAATTATACAATAAACATATTATCTCGTTTTATTGGAATATGGCCAACAATGTTTACGTTTTTACATATTGTTTCTTATCGTTTCATCAATTTTCTTGTTTTACTGAAAAACAACAATGTTTAAGTTGCTTGCATTAGAGGTTTACGTGTTGGATAGAAGATGGGTTAGGTGTTGGATAAAAGATGGGTTAGATAGAAGATGAATTAGATAGAAGACAATTTATTAATTATCTCATTTTTACGTAACTGCAAGTCTGCAATTCTATAAACTTTTCATTGTCAAATTAAACACTGAATAAATATACTATTGCACTTCAATATATTATGAATGTCTTATTCTGTTATACGTATAATCTTAGACTAAATATGTATTATCTTAGAGTAAAAACTATTTGATAAACTATTACAATTTTTGTTGAAGTTTTGTGATTTTATAATAATATTAACCAAACATGTTTTCAAAGTATTGGATCAAATAGTCATGTATATTGTTGAAATTATTGATACCTTATTCCCTTTCATGTATAAATAATTGAGACTTTGTATCCTTTTATGTATAGAACATGTTGGAGTTGAAACAAGTGTCACAAATAATGATAATGTTTTTGAAGATGAGTTTATGGAGAATGAGAATGAGCGTGAAGTTGAACAGAATAAGAACCATTCACCTAGTATGAAAAAGTCAAGACACAAAAAAGCTAGATGTTGGGATTTTTTCACAATAATAGAGAAGTTGGAAGGTGAGATTAAAAAGGTTCAATGTATAGCTTGCAAGCAAGAGTACTTAGATGGTGGTTCTAAATATGGGACAAATTCTATGAATCATCACATGAAAGACTGCAAAAAAATTAAGTTTGAAAATGTTGGTCAAATGATGATAGATGGGCAAGCAAGATTGAAGTCTAATGTGATAGATCAAATGATATCACATGAGATGTGTGCTTCTGCGATAATTGAGCATGATTTGCCATTTAATTTTGCTGTGTATAAAAAGATTAGAGCTTGAGTGAAGTACTTGAACCTAGACTGTCTTCCTATTTATAGAAATACTACAAAGGCAGATGTCATAAGAATTTACATGCGTGAGAAGGAGAAGTTGAAGAGAACATTGGCAAACATTCCTAGTAGGATATATTTAAATTCTGATATATGGACAACTTGTACTACTGAGGGCTACTTATGTTTGACAGCTCATTTTGTCGACAAAGATTGGAAATTGAATAGCGAAATTCTCAACTTTTGTCACATGCCTCCTCATTCTGGTTTTGGAATGTTTGCAATGATATTGGAATTTTTGAAGGAGTGGAAAATTGAAGAAAAGGTTTTTTTTTTAATCTTGGATAATGCAACTTCCAATGATACCTTAGTTACTACATTGAAGAACAAACTTGTCGAGAAGGATGAGTTGGTGGCTGATGGAGAATTTTTTCATGTGCGTTGTTCTGCACACATTCTAAATTTGATTGTTCAAGATGGGTCGAAAGTAGCTAGTGAAGCTTTGCAGAAAATTAGAGATAATGTTAAGTATGTGAAAGGTTCAGAAACAAGGAAGAATATTTTTAGAAAATGTGTTAAAGACATTGGAGGTGTTGACAATTTGGTTGGCTTGAAATTAGATATGGATATCAAATGGAATTCAACTTATACGTTGTTCGATACTGCTCTCAAATATAGACATGATTTTGATGATTTTCTATTGTACGATCCAACTTATCGATATTGTCCTTCGGTACAAGAGTGGACTAGAGCACAAAGAATTTGTGATTTATCATGTCAATTCTTTCAAATTACTGAATTAATCTCTGGCACATCCTAACCCACCGCTAACTTATATTTCATGCAAGTTTGGAAAATTCAATGTGTTCTTCTTAAAAGTTTAAATGATGAAGATGAAGTTATAAAGAAGATGGGTGAGAAGATGATTGTGAAGTTTAACAAATATTGGAATGATTATAGTGTTGTGCTTGCTATGGGAGCGGTTCTTGATCCATGAATGAAATTAGAGATGTTGAAGTGTTGTTTCTCAAAAGGTAGAACATGTGAGTTCAAAGTTACACATGCTTTTTGAAAAGTATGCAGACAACAATTCTTCTAACTCAATTGTGCAAAGGTGCAATACAACTGCAATCCTTCAAACTCCAAGTATGTCGAGTTCCGAAAAAAAAGGATGTTTGATGTAAGTTTATTTATTTTTGTCCATTGATATTTTAATTGTTTTCTATTTTTTATTTGTTTGTTAATTGTTATCAAATTTTATAGGAGTTGAAAAAACATAATCAACATCTCATAAGTCAAGCCGAAAAGTCTCAACTAGATACATACTTGGATGAACCAATTTGGGAGATTAACTTTATTGAAGATGAAGATTTAGATTTCTTGAAATGGTGGAAGGTTAGAGCATCTCGTTTTACCGATTTATCATTAATGACTCGTGACTTGCTAAGCATTCTTATTACTACTATTGCATCTGAATTTGCATTTAGCATTGGTGCACACGTCCTTAGGAAATATAGGAGTCGTCTCCTTACCAAAAAAAGTTCAAGCTTTGATTTGTTCTCGCAATTAGTTGCATGGATTTGATGAAAATGGTAATTAATTCAAACTAGCATTTGAATTATGTTGAATAACAATTTACATGTGCATTGAATTGTTTTCTTCGAATGCTTACGTGTAGATGATGATGATGATAGTGATTTGCATTCAAGGCCAATAGTGATTGATTAAAGATAATGAGCAATGAGAATCTAATGTTCTTAATATGAATATGATCACTCAATGATGAGTTAATACCACTTAAATTTTGTTCTTATTATATCTATTTCTTTGTATTTGACATTTAGATTGAGAGTATGACTCTACAATGCTAATTGTGTTGGTTATGGAAGTTTGTGTTTAAAGATATATTTGTTTGATTAAAACATACATTGTTCTTCTACAATGTTTAAAGATCCAGAAAGTGTTGAGAATTTAATTTCATAATGATGTAAATAGTATGCAGTTTCATAATGACCCATAAAAGGTTGAAAATTACACTAACCATGTACTAGATTATTTTAGATTTTTTTTAATTTAGGGTGACCTATTAGTCCGCCACTCTCATGTTTAGGACGGGTAGGACATGATATTTCATGCCCTATGTAAAAATAGGCATTCCCATGCCCGCCCTAATTTAGGTGGGCATTGTGTGAACATGGGCAGGATGGACAGGACGACCCTAATTGCTAATGTTAATTTCAAATAACCACACCTAACCAATTATCAATTAGTATTATTTGTTGATGATGGACAAGATTATCAAAGTTCAGAGACATTCTACAGACTGAAGAGGTCTTGGCTATTCTAATAGCCAAAATTCTAAGAATCAAAATGTATCAACAAAGATAAACTTTCAAAAACAAAGTATTCATGCTTTTAAGAATAATAACAATAAATCTAGGATACATAAGCATCATCCCATATGCACCTATGGTAAGAACCGTCGGCATATACCAAACACTTGCATGATTAGAAAACATGGTGTGCCCTTAGGTCATTATAGATGGTTTGAGAAAAATGCTAACCATGTAGGACCTAAAGAAAATTGGTTATCTAATACTACTTAACCTGTTTTGTAGGAAAATTTGAGAGCCGCTTGCAATCTATGGTACTTGGACAACGACTGCTCAAAGCACATGACGAGCGACAAAGATAAGTTCTCTGTCCTTACTCCAAGGAGGCTATGTCACATATGGTGATAACAACAAATGAAAAATACTTGGAGTTGGTAGAATCGGTAAGCCACCTTCAACAACTATAGAATGAGTATTATATGTCGAAAGACTCAAGCACAACTTGTTGAGCATAAGTCAACTATGCGAAAAATGATTTCATGTGGCATTCTACCCGGATAAATGCATCATCGAAAGTAAGGATTCTAATAACTCTAAACTAATTGGTAGGAGAATAAATAATATTTATATGATTGACATAGATTCTTCTTTACCAATAAAAATTTTAGTTGCTAATAATAATAATGATGCATGACTTTGACATAGGAGAATTGCTCATATTCATATGGATGATTTGAATAAACTGATTAAGAAAGATTTAGTTGTTGGTTTACCCAAAATGAAGTTTGTTAAAGACAAACTATGTAGTGCTTGTCAAATGGGTAAACAAACAAAGACTTCTTTCAAACTTAAGCATATGGTTTCTTCCGATAGACCATTATAGTTACTACACATGGACTTATTTGGCCCCTCAAGGACCAAGAGTTATGGTGGTAACTATTATGCTCTTGTTATAGTAGACAATTTTTCTAGATATAATTGGACTCTATTCTTAGTTCATAAGAATGAGACATTAAACGCCTTTTGCAAATATGCTAAAAGAGTTCAAAATGAAAAATCTCTAAAAATCGCTACTATAAGAGTGATCATGGGGGAGAATTTCAAAACACTTCTTTTGAGGAATTATGTGATGATCTAGGTATCAATCACAATTTTTCTACTCCTAGAACACCACAACAAAATGATGTTGTAGAGAGAAAGAATCGGTCCTTAAAAGAACTTGCTCGTACAATGTTGCATGAAACTAATCTCCCAAAATATTTTTGGGCTTATGCAGTTAGTACGACTTGCTATGTTTCAAACAAAGTTCTCCTAAGACCAATTCTCAAGAAAACCCCCTATGAACTCTTTAAAGGTATAAAACCAAACATTTCTCATTGCGTGTATTTGGTTGTAAGTTTTGTTGTTTTAAATAAAGGAAAAGATAACTTAGGCAAGTTTGATGCAAAAGTTGATGAAAGACTCTACCTAGGCTACTCTCTTACGAGTAAAGCTTACAGAATTTTCAATAAAAGAAATTTAGCCATAGAAGAATTTTTTCATGTATCTTTTGATGAAACCAATCCTATAATAAAGGATGGGCTAACTCTTGATGAAGAGGACTTGCCATGTTCCCCTTCAAAGGAGGATTCATTTACCAATGCAACAACCAATACTGAGCACTTGAAAATGGATGATACTTTATCTTCTCAAGAAGAGCACATTCATTCTGATTTACCCAAAGAATGGAGAATTCATCGAGACCATCTTATTGACAACATCATTGGCGACATAAGTAAGGGAGTCACTACTCTCTTAAATCTAAATGATGCTGGTTTAAACATGAATTTCGTTTCTCAAATAGAACCTTCCAAGATTGATGATGCAATTGAGGATGAACGCTGGATTCTTGCTATGCAAGAAGAACTGAACCAGTTTGAGAGAAATGAAGTTTGGGAACTTGTTCCTGGACCAGATAATAGGCATGTTATAGAAACTCGTTGGGTATTCCGTAATAAATCAGATGAAAATGGAACTATTGTTAGAAATAAAGCTAGACTAGTAGCAGAAGGATACAACGAGGAAGAAGGAATAGATTTTGATGAGACCTTCGCTCCTATTGCTAGACTTGAGGCTATTTGGTTGTTACTTGCATATGCATGCTCTTTAAATTTTCAGTTATATCAAATGGACGTAAAGAGTGCATTTTTTAATGATTATACACAAGAGGAAGTGTTTGTAGAACAACCTCCAGGTTGTGAAGACTACAAACATCATTTTCATGTCTATAAACTAAAGAAAGCTCTCTATGACTTAAAGCAAGCTCCACGTGCTTGGTACGATCGTCTAACAAACTTTCTTATTGAAAAAGGTTTTGCAAAAGTAAAGGTCAACACTACACTATTTATTAAGAAAATAAATCATGATACTCTTATTGTTCAAATATATGTAGATGATATAATTTTTGGTTCTACTAATGAAACCTTGTGTAGTGATTTTGGCAAAATGATGCAAGGGGAGTTTGAAATATCTATGATGGGGAAGCTAAATTACTTCCTTGGATTACAAATCAAACAACTCAAGGATGGTATTTTTGTGAGTCAATCCAAATAATGCAGAGACTTCTTGAAAGGATTTGAAATGGATGACTGCAAGCCAATTGTCACTCCTATGGGTTCTGGCACATATATTGATACGGATGAAGCTGGAAAATGCATTGATATATCACAATATTGAGGTATGATCGGTTCCCTACTTTATTGAACTTCCAGTAGACCTGATATAATGTTTAGTGTCTGCTTGTGCGCTCGGTATCAATCTAAACCAAAAGAGTCACATTTAGTTGCCGTCAAAAGAATCATTAAATATCTAAAAGGTACAACTGACATTGGATTATGGTATCCAAAAGGAAGTGTATATGATTTGGTTGGATATTCAGATTCAGATTTTGCTGGATGCAAAAATGAGAAAAAAAGTACAAGTGGTACTTGTCATATATTAGGTAATACATTGATCTCATGGTCATGCAAGAAACAAGCCTGTGTTGCTCTAAGTACTGCTGAGGCAAAATACATAGTGGTAGATAGTTGTTGTGCCCAAGTGTTGTGGCTTAAACAACAATTGCGAGATTATGGCTTGGACTTAGGATGCATACCCCTAAAATGTGACAATACTAGTGCTATAAATCTCACAAAGAATCCATTAATACATTCTAGAACCAAACACATAGGCATAAGACATCATTTCCTTAGGGACCATTTCCAAAAGAAAGATGTATTTATAGAATTTGTTGATACGCATGACCAACTAGTAGATATATTCATTAAACCTTTGGCAAAAGAACCTTTCTATAAAATTAGACGTGAATTAGACATACTTAATGAAGCTTACTTGTCTTAAATGCTTATTCATGATTATATGTTTACTTCATTATGCTTATAACATGCCTACTTGTTTCTAAAGTTGCTTAATTTTTTTTAAATTTTCAAATTCATGGGTATGTAATCGATTACATGTGATCAGTAACCGATTACTAGGCATCAAGTATGCCTGAAAATTCAAATTATGGGTTCAGTAACCGATTACTCTGGAGAGTAACCGATTACAATATTGAGCAGAACCTTGAGTAACCGATTACCCTCTTGTGTAATCGATTACCTAAAATGTCTGTTTGAAATATGGGAATTATTTTGTGGTGAGTAACCAATTACTCACTTTGCGTAATTGATTACTCTGAGCATTATTTAAGTTTCCCTCCTCATTTTTCAAACACTTCTTCTGCCTCCTCAAACCCTCTTTTTCATGTTCAACCTAGAGTTTTCCTAAAAACCTTATTTTTGACCTAGTTTGTGTGATTTTTGAGTTTCTTTATAACATATTTTCAATTCTAAACACTTCTATTCCATAGATTTTGTGTTTAGTGGCCCCAATAAAAAATCCCCAAATCTCTCAAAACCTAAAACCTAACCTTTTAAAAACCCGATTCATGGTGTCATCATCAAGAGCTAAGAAGCATCGTACCTGTGTGTCTCAAAGAAAGCAAGGAGCTTCATCTTCTGAGGCTAATCCTTCGAATTTGGCATGTCTTCTTGCAAATGATGTTCAATGCAAAACATTCTTAGAGCATTTTCTTGGACGCACCATTTTCGCTCCTAAGTATGGTAATGTTAGTAACATTGAGTTTGAAGATTCTCATTTCCCTACTCTTCTAAGGCAACAAGATCTTTTTGATTTCTGTGAGGAATCAAAAGCCTATTATCCTAAACTTGTTAAAGTATTTTACTGTAACTTGAACTTTAGGAAAAATTGTCTAACATCCTATGTGAAAGGATAATAAATTGTTTTGGATGTTAAGACCTTCACTTCAGTTTGCTGTAATATACCTTCTGAAGGTAGCATCAAAGATTTCGGTCTTACATGCGATTGGGATAATTATGATAGAAAAAAGTTCTACTACTCTATATGTAGATTCTCTAAGAGGGAAATAGAAATGTGTAAGCAACTGGTGTTAGGTGAAACTGTAAAGAGTAGAGATATCCTTGCTGTAGGAAATCTCAATCTCGAAGATCGTTGGCTTCATTACTTTTTGAGCTATGTCGTGCTTCCAAAATATGGAAATCATTCTCAAATTAATGACATGGAACTGTAATTGATGTATGCTCTTAAGCATAACCTTTCAATCAATTGGTAACACAATAATGAGACATATGTGGTTTGTTCGAGAATCTCACAACCCTCTACCTTATGCAATATTCATAACCAACATACTTGAGCATTTTTGTGTATCCACCGCTGGTGAATCTAAAGTCACACTTGATGCACGCGATTGTAAAATCGACGTGGAAGTGATCCACAAAATTGGCTTCTTTTGAGATATCATTGGTAGACTCTATAAGCATCAAAGTGATAGACAGGTTGCATCTGCTAATCCTAATGCAAATGTCTCTGCTAACCCTCTTGAACATCAACATTATGAGTTTCATGTTGAGTCTTCTTCATCTGTTCCCATACCTACCAATTAGATGATCATGGATGAGTTATTCTCTCTTCGAGGCTACATCTCTAATTGGATGGATGCTCTTGACGCTCAGAATCAACAAGTCCAATTCGAGCTTCAATGTCTTTCTTATAAGATCAATAGCATGGACCTTGATGACGCTAAAACTGAACCTGAATCTTATATCTCTGTTTTTCTAGATTTGTCTAGAAAATTCTGTTTGTAATGTTGCATGTTTCTGTGTGGACAATTTGTTGTTGTTTTGTTATTTTTCTGATTATGGTTGAATTTGTACGAACATTTTTTAAATTTTTGCTATGCGATATCACTTCTATGATTACCTTTATGCTTGTTATATACATATTATATGCTATATATATATATATATCTATATTGTTCTAGACTCTTGGCTTTTCTTCTTGTTGATGAAGTTAAAAGGGGAGAAAAGTTGGAAGAATGTATTTTATGTTATAATTATTTCAAGCACATAACTCCAAATTAAAGGGGGAGCAAACAAAATAGGAGGAGCATTCTCAAGACATGTCAAGAATATCACAAACTATGCTACTCTTAGAAAACTACACTATCAAGAATGTATTGGTTTGTCATCATAAAAAAGGGGGACATTGAAAAGAAGATCTGGCTCCTGACCTTCGCAAGGTTTTGATGAAGACACCAACATCACATAAAAGAATAAAAGGAAGAATACTTATGAAGACAATGAAGAAAAAGCTTCAAGAATTTAGAATCTAGGTCTTTAGGTAGTTCCACCCTTATACTATAAACTATACACTTAGTAGTAATGCTCAAAAGTATTTTAAAAGAAAATTGATAAACACAAGTATAAATGAAAACAATTTTCAAAATACTGTGTAATAGGTTACTAAATCTAAGTAACAGATTACTATGACTAAGTAACAGGTTACTAGAACTATGTAACATGTTACATGAGTGAGAAACGAGTTATCCAACAAAAATTGATCAGGATAACCGATTACACCATGTGGGTAACCGATTACACAACACGATAAATAATTACCCAGTTGGACAGAGCAGTTGGATAATCGATTATACCTTTTGAGTAATTGATTACTGTATGTGAAAATCAATTACGTAGTTGGACAGACTTGTTGGGTAATCGATTACTGAGAGCCGTTACACCAAATTTCAGATTCAAACCACACAACTTTCAACCCAAACAAAATGGTTTCATTCCAAACAATTCCTACCTTTTCGTAGAGGTATTTTGGTTGATTGGAAAGTCTATATAAAGGCATTGAAACTCATTTCATACAAACACACACAATCACTACATAACTCAGATTGAACTCACTTACTAAAATTATAAATTTTTTGAAATACTTGTTCTACACTTGGTGCAACTTGTTCATAACTTTCAGAACTTGTTTTTGCAAAGTTGCCTTAAGTGTAATTGCAAGTTATTCAAACCTTCTGGGCATTAGTACTAAAGTATACATTGAATTATTGGATTGCAAGAGTTTAAAACTTCAAAATCTTGTAAAGGCAATCCATTGCCATTGTTAAACGTTTTCTTCATTCGAAGTATTGCATTACTTTCTTTCACAAGGGTGTGATAAGAAATGGGACAAAATCACTTGGAAAGGGTGTTTTATGTATGGTACAATTGTCAAACTTAAACAAGTTGTCACGACGACTCAAAGAAACTCATTTCTTTATTTATTGTAATACCTTGGTCAATGTCTTATTTTATTATAGAGCTCAAACTCATTACCAAGAGTTGATGGATTCTGTCTTTATTAATCATTAATTCTACAAGCATTTAATCATACCCAATGTTCATTCAAATAACGTCGTAAGATATTATGTGTCTGAAATCAAAGTATGATAAATAACATGTTAATTATTATGTTAATCTCAGGTCAAAGGAAACTATTTCATTTCTTCTTGAGAATTTCCTTTTGATAATTATAAGGTAATCTTAAACATTAGGAATTCTCAGTTGAGTCAGTTCAATGATCATATCTACATATGCATCATCCAAACGTACAATTTAATAAATGAGATCTATTAATATTTATCTAATAAATACTATCACACATATATTGATCTATCCGAGTCATTGATGTCCTATTCTCAATGACTCTATGATGAAGAACAATTTAGACCAAAAAATTATAGAAGACATGTTTCTCATTTATTATAATCTCTATTATAATAACAAGTCTCTAATTTTAATCAATGACTTTATCATATAATCTATTTTAAATAAATAACAAATATGATAAAATAGATGCAATTACTTTAATTGTATTTAACGATGAATTGGGTCTTGTGTTTGTCAAACTTCTTTAACCCAAGTGCCTTGGTGAATAGATCCGCAACATTATCCTTTCCATCTACCTTCAAAATCTTGACATCACCACATTCAATGATTTCTCTAATGAGATGATACCTTCGCAAAATATGTTTAGACTTTTGATGTGATCTCGACTCATTTGCTTGTGAAATAGCTCCATTGTTATCACACGATAATGGAATTGATTCTTCTACTGAGGGAACCACACCAAGTTCAAATATGAATTTCTTCATCCAAACAACCTCTTTTGCAGCTTCACTTGTTGCTATATATTCTGCTTCAGTTGTTGAATCTGCTACTGTAACTTACTTGGAACTTTTGCAACTCACTACACCACCATTAAAGGTGAACACATAACCAGAAATAGACTTGCTATCATCTTTATCTGATGCAAAACTTGCATCAGTGCACCCTTTAATTTAAGTACAAAATATCCATAAATGAGAAATTGATCTTTAGTCTTTCTTAAGTATTTAAGAATAGTCTTCACAACTTTCCAATGTTCCTCACCAGGGTTTGCTTGATATCGACTAATTACACCTAATGCATAAGCAATATCAGGACATGTGCA
This sequence comes from Lupinus angustifolius, assembly GCF_001865875.1. NCBI lineage: Eukaryota > Viridiplantae > Streptophyta > Magnoliopsida > Fabales > Fabaceae > Lupinus > Lupinus angustifolius. The sequence goes on from NW_017718791.1 coordinate 23,837, forward strand.
AGTCATGGTGTACATGATAACTCCCACTGCACTAGCATATGGTACTCTATTCATATGTTCTCTCTCTTCAAGAGTCTTTGCACAATCTTCTCTACTAAGAGAAACCCCAGTTCCTATTGGCAAATAGCCCGTTTTGGAGTTTTCCATGTTATACCTCTTTAAGATAGTATCAATATACACAGATTGGGAGAGTCCAAATAACCTTTTAGATCTATCTCTATTTCTAGAATATAGGCTGTTTCTCCTAAATCTTTCATGGAGAATTGTTTAGATAACCAAATCTTTGTACCTTGTAATGTTGGTACATCATTTCCAATAAGTAGTATGTCATCTACATATAACAATAGGAAAATAATTGTGCTCCCACTAACTTTCTTGTAGACACAAGGTTCTTCTTCACATCTAACAAAATTGAACTTTTCAATTGTTTGATTAAAGCGAATGTTCCAACTTTTAGAAGCTTGTTTTAATCCATAATTGGATCGTTGTAGCTTGCAAACTTTATTAGGATGAGATAGGGATGTGAATCCTTCAGGTTATGTCATGTACACATCCTCTTTTAACTCTTCATTAAGAAAAGTTGTCTTCACATCCATTTGCCATATTTCATAATCATAGTATGCTACTATAGCAAGTAAAATCCGAATTGATTTGAGCATTGCCACATGAGAAAAGGTTTCTTTCCTTCCTTTTGACGATATCCTTTGGCAACAAGGCAAGCTTTATAAGTCTCTACCTTTCCATATGCTCCAATATTTTTATTATAAACCCATTTACATCATATTGGTTTAATATCCTTTGAAGCTTCAACCAAAGTCCATAATTTGCTGATCTTCATTGATTCCATTTCTGATTCCATGGCTTCTTGCCATTTCTAGTGGTCAGAACATCTCATGGCCTCATCATATCTTATGAGGTCATCATCATTATGACCCTCATTTGATGTAACATCTTGAACCATTAGGTTTAATCTATGAGGTGCATGACGCACTCTACTAGATCTTCTAATAGGCTCATAAAATTTAGATTCACCTTGTACAACTTGATCTAACACTGGTTCATTAACTTGTCTTTCAGTTATAATCGATTCTTGAGTTTCAACTAACAAAGATGAAAGTCTTCAGTTTAACTTTAAAACATCCAAGAATGGCCGCTCAATTATTTTGTCATGTTCTTGAACAATTATTGCTTCATTACATTCTTGAGTTTCATCAAGCTCTATTTCTTTACCATGACTACCATCTACAAAAACTTCCCTTTCAAGAAAGGTTCTTCCTCTAGCCACAAACACTTTGTGCTTAGATGGTTGGTAGAAATAATATCCAATCGTTTATTTAGGATATCTAATGAATCTACATTTATCAAACCTTGCTTCAAGTTTATTTGTTTTCAATATCTTAACATAAGCATGATATCCCCATACCTTGATATGTTTAAGACTTGATTTTCGTCCTTTCCATATCTCATATGGTGTTGTAGAGATGGATTTTGTGGAAACTCTATTTAGCAAATATGCGGCTGTTTCTAACGTATATCCCCATAAATTTAGGGAAGATCGGTGAACCCCATCATGGAACATATCATATCCAATAAGGTTCTATTTCTTCTTTCTGATACACCATTATGTTGGGGTGTTCATGGAGGTGTCCATTGAGAGATAATTCCATTCCCTTTCAGATAATCAAGAAAATCACCATTTAGGTATTCTCCTCCTCTATCTGATCTAATCACTTTGATACTCTTACCAGTTTGTTTTTCTACCTCAACATGAAATTTTTGGAACATTTTAAATGTTTCAGATTTATGTCTCATGGGATATAAGAAACCATATCTAGACATATCATAAGTGAAAGTAATAAAATAAGAATATCCACCCTTGGCTTGAATTTTCATAGGCCCATATACATTTGTATGTATCAGTCCTAGTAATTCGGAAGCTCTCTCTCCATATCCAAAAATGGGGATTTAGTCATTTTCCCTTTAAAACAAGATTCACAAGTTGTATATGATTCATAATCATACTGATCAATGTAACTTTCCTTGTGTAACTTGTTAATTCTTTTCTCTCCAATATGACCAAACCTACAATGCCAAAGATATGTTTTATTCAATAGACTGTCTCTTTTCCTCTTAGACACATGCATAATTGGATTGAAGTTCACGTTTGATAAGACATAAATGTCATGTTCGAGATACCCATTCGCATATAAATCATCATTACGATAAATAGAGAAAATGTTATTATTTAAAATGATACGAAAACCTCATTTGTCCAACATTGAAATTGAAATTATATTTGAAACAAATTTTGGAATATAATAACAACAATCTAATACTAGAAATTTTCCAGTTTGCATTTTTAAAGAAACTGATCTTACGGCTAAGGCAACATCAGTTTCTCCATTCCCAACTTGGAGACTAACTTCTCCTTTCTTCAATCATCTAATGATTTATAGTCCCTACAACGTATTGCATATGTTAAAACTACTGCCACCATCTAATACCCATATTGAAGAATCAATTACAAATAAAGAAAACATGAAAACATTTTTCATTAAAGTCTCACCTTGCTTCTCATGTTTCAGAGAATCAAGATATTTCTTGCTGTTTCTTTTTCGGTGACCTTTCTCCTTGCATAAGAAACATTCGATATTGATTTGGTTAGTTCTACCTCTCTTGTAAGGTTTGGTCACACCACCCCTAGGAGCAAGCTTTTTTTTTTTGAAATTTTTCTTGCCCTTCCTTTTAGAGGAGTTACCAACCACCATGGCAGTTCCAGTTTTATGTTCATAGGCAATTTGATTTTGATAATCAATCAATATATTAAGCATCTCATGCAAATCACAATTTATTTTTTTATATTGAAATTAACAATAAATTGTGAAAATGATTTAGGAAGTGATTGAACAATCAAATGTTGAGAAAACTCTTTCCCAATTTTTCACTCTAACTTCTCAAGTTGTTCAATAAGATCAATAATCTTCAACACATGAGGTCCAACTTGATCATTCACAAGCATTGAGGACCTAAACAATCTTTTGGATAACTGGTACCTCGCAGTCCTGCATTGACCACCATACATCTTCTTAATATGCTCAATGATAGCAGTTAGATCCATATCCTGGTGTTGCCTCTGAAGTTCAGAACTCATAGATGCTAAGATAATGCATTTAGCATTCAAACAATTTTTCTTTTATTTCTCACAGAACTATGCATACATATATGTATCTGTTAATACATCACATAGGTGAACACAGATATATTATTTTCTTAGCACAGAGAACTTGAGAGAGAGAAAAATAAAAAAGGTTGCTTTCCTTCTTCAACGTGTGTGCACCATCCAACAAAAGGAACTTTTGTTGTGTTATGTACAATCTTTTCTCTTCTTTATTTGTTACAATTACATACAAAAGAGTTTTGTAAGTAAGAAATTCTTAGCTTTAGAGCGTTATATTTTTTGTTCCATTGGTTCAAAGAGTTGATAGCAAAGGTTGGTCTCGGTTGATACACGCATATAGTCTTCATAATTTTGAAGAACAACTTTAAAGATTCAGGAACTACAATCGGATACGCATTTTACATGCAGTTTTTATTATATATAATTTTAGACACAAATAGATCTATGTTTCTTCCGTTATGAGTTAAGAACACGATAAAAGAACTTTCATTACCAATTATCCTATATATAACACATAAAGAAAATAAGATACATCTACATCGTCATTAACACGACTAAGTGTTCTTTCATGAAAAGGTTAAATACAAACTAATCAAGAGAGTCTCAAAAGAGAATTGGCACAAAAACCTTAGCACTTTTTATGAAATGACTTTAATTTCACATACTCTCCAACTTTAAGGTTATTGGAAAACTTTAATATGATGATCTAAGACTACTTGGTCTTCTCTCTTACCTTAATTGTTATATTTCGTCATATTTAAATGATCAATGCTATCATTCCACCAGTCAAAGTACCATGTCTCCAAGTTATCCCAAAATCTTTAATCCTTGAGGGACATGCTACAAGATTACTACCCAACATAAAATTAATCTACTATTATCTCACCGAGTGTATCAATGTTCAATTCACATTGTGCCTTAAAAAAAGTTAACAAAAAAATAATCTAAAACCACAATTAAACAATTAATCTGATTTCGAAATCATTTTTGAACATAATGTTAAAAGAAACTATAATTTAATCTTCAATATCATGATTCAAAACCCTTAATAACAAAAATACTCAAATTAAAGGTTTATCTCATCCCTAAAACTCAAAGCTCTCTAAAATCAAATTAAGCAACACGTAGAATACCAAATACATGATGATGTAAGTTTTGTCATGCAAAACCATGTGTAAATGGATGTTAAGAATTTATAGGTTTAACATAATAAAAATGGTTGTGGATTACCTCTATCCATGACGATATGATCCTCCTTTATTGATGTGTGTTTTTCTTCGTCAATAGAAAAACTCTTCTATCTCTTTCCCTTTCTTTCTATGCTCTTCCTTTATTGATGGCTAATAGAGCAACATTTCTGAGCAGGTATAGTACTTCCATCAAGCAGTATATATAGACTCTTTTCCAAGAGTCTTACCATTTCATTCACAACTCTCCCATTGAAGAGTTACACTATTCAAAACAAAACAACATATTCATGCATATAACATGAGGCATTTCTTACATTCTACCACTTGGCTCATGCGACAATACAATTCGTGATATGATGATATATATCAAACATAATGCACATAATCAGAATATGTTTTCCATATTCATTACATTACAAGTCATGATTAAGAACAAGAATAATAAGATTCATGGCGGTTATACATCATTTATTCAATATAGTCCCTTCCATATACTATTATATTAGCCTTAATCTTAACATGACACATTAAAGGGAATCATATAATAATGTCATTTAGAAAGAAAATTTTATTTTCAACATTACCATTCTCACATGTGTACATAAGTGTGAAAATAAAATATTAATCAGAAACTTAACTATTAACGAGCTCAGACTGTCAAAATATTGAGACTTTATTAATAACATAATGTTCAACATTCACTCATAGACATAATACCCATATTTCTGACATGACCAGTAAATATTTTGGGTGGTAACCCTTTCGTCAAAGGGGTTGCAATTACAAGGTTAGTGTTAATATGCTCAATTGACATTCTAAGTTTATGAACTTCTTCTTTAACAACAAAGTATTTCACCTTCATATGTTTAGCACCTTTGGAATACTTGTCGTTTTAGAAAAGAAGACTGCTATAGAATTATCACAATAAATTTTCAGCGGCTTGACAATACAGTCGACAACCCCAAGTCCTGAAATAAAGTTCTATAGCCATTTAGCATGAACTATGGCCTCAAAGCATTGCACATTTTCAGCTTCCATAGTGGATGCATCAATGGCAGTCTGCTTCACAATCTTCCATGAGATAGCTCCTCCAGCTAATAAATATACATAACTGAAAGTAGACTTTCTTGTGTCTATGCATCCGATAAAGTCTGAATCTGAATATCCAACCACCTCATGATGATTTAATCTCCTATAAGTAAGCATATGATCCTTTGTACCTTGTAAGTATCTTAGAACTTTCTTTGCACCTTTCCATTGTTCTATACCAGGATTACTCTAGTATCTTCCTAACATCCAACTGCAAAACTAATATCTAGTCGCGTACAAGTCTGAACATACATTAAACTCCCAACTATAGATGCATAAGGAATTTCTTCCATTTGCTTCTGTTCCAAATAATTCTTTGGATATTGCATCACGCTGAACTTGCCTCCTTTCTGAATTGGAACGAGAGATGTTGAACATTTATCCATTCCGAATCTCTCTAAATTTTTGTTAATATATGCTTTCTTAGACAAGCCTAAAAGTCCTTATGATCTATCATGAAATATTTCTATTCCAATCACATAGCTTGCTTCACCCATATCTCCCATTTCAATTTTTTTAGAGAGAAACATCTTAGTCTCATTTAAAAGACCAAGATCATTAGTTGCAAGCAAGATGTCATCGACATATAGAACCAAGAAGATAAACCTACTCCCACTGGCCTTTAGGTATATACATTGATCAAGAATGTTTCCTTAAACCCAAAGGATACAATAACATCATTAAAATTAAGATACCACTGTCGCGAAACTTGTTTAAGTCCATATATTGATTTCTTAAGTTCACACATCCTGTGTTCTTTTCCTGTCTCTATGAATACCATTGGTTGATCCATATAGACCTTTTCTGTTAAATCCCTATTTAGAAAGACAGTTTTCACATCCATTTGGTGTAACTCTAAATCATAATGAGCCATCAATGCCGTGATAATCCTAAGTGAGTCTTTCTTAGAGACTAGTGAAAATGTCTCTTTATAGTCAATGCCATCTTTCTGAATATAGCCCTTTGCTAAAAGTCTGGCCTTATAACGTTCTAAGTTACCATAAGAATCACGTTTGGTTTTGAAAATCCACATACAACTAATTGTTTTGCAATATGCTGGTAACTCAACAAGGTTCGAAACCTCATTTTATTTCATAGATTTTAACTCATCTTTCATGACATTTAACTATTTATCGACATTATCACTATCCATGGCTTGTAAAAACATAATTGCGTCATTTTCCATTCCTATGTCACATTCTAACTCATGTAGGTAAACCACTGTTGAAAGAGTTTTTCTGCTTGCTTTATTTTGAGGTAACAGTAAGTTTCTGATTATTTTATTTAATGATAGGTCAATTCTTTGCTCACCATCTCGGCTTTGTTGGAATAAATTCCAACGCCGGTATAATGGTTTCAAGAATGTTCCTTTAATAAAAAACTTAGCTTTATTTAATTATTAACAATTTCATACCATCTCAGCTTTGTTGGAATAAATTCCAACGCCGATTTAATGGTATGAATTTAGCAATTTAATGCAAGTCATAATGAGTGATATTTACTTATTTAGTGACCTTATTTATTTACTCACTTTTTGGGTTCCTTTTAACCATACCATAAAGGTCGGTCTCATTTTATTAAGTTAACCATACCATTTCTTATGAAATGTGAGTATCAAAGAATAATAAAATGAACAAAAGAATAAAGTTAGAAGTTAACCGTATCACTTCTCTCGAAGGGTTGGTATAAAGAATAAAGAATAAATAAATAAATGTTAGGTACAGAAAAGTAAATGACATAAAGTAAATGTTAGTTGCAGAAATGTAAATGATAGAAAATAAAAGTTAGTAGTTAGATCACAAAATATAACTATGTATTTTTTATTTTCCCAAAGATACAACTTATGCATGAAATTGTACTTTGATATATTTAATTAGTTACTGACTTTATTTATTTACTCCCTTTTCGGATTCCTCTTAACCATTCCATAAAGGTCGGTCTCATTTTATTAAGTTAACCATACCATTTCTTATGAAATGTGAGTATCAAAGAATAATAAAATGAACAAAAGAATAAAGTTAGAAGTTAACCGTACCACTTCTTTCGAAGGGTTGGTATAAAGAATAAAGAATAAATAAATAAATGTTAGGTACAGAAAAGTAAATGAGAGAAAGTAAATGCTAGTTGCGGAAGTTAGATCACTCATTATAACTGTGTTTTTTCCTTTTCACAAAGATACAACTTATGAATTAAATTGCACTTTGATTCAATGTTTCTTTCTTTGTCAACAAATAAAATTTATAAGTTAACACTTTACTATTTTACATTTGCATATCTTTCAAGATTCAATTGTAGTATAGTATAGGGTTATGTCGAACCACAAGGAATTGCCTAATAGAATATTATTATAAACATAAAAAATTATTATAAACAAATTCTTGAGGAGGAAATTGGTTTCAAAATATGGAATTATTTCTCTACTTGATTTTTGAAAACATTACAAGTTATGTGTTGTACTTTCGGTTAATTCCACACATCATTTCTAAATCCTTCATCTAGTGTTCTAGAGTGATAAGATGATTTTAAAACCTATGAAATACACTAAACAACAGTTAAGTGCCACTCGTCGGAGTATGTTACACACCCTACTTCATGCTCCATTAACTTTATTTAGCCTTGAACATAAGTTGCTTAAAATAGATGCATGATGTGGCACGTGGATTAAGGTGTAGGTTATACTTTTTAGTTCACTTGTCAACACTTTAAGAAGAAGTATATTGGATCTTTAAATCAAGTTTTAGGTGATCAAGCTAAAACCGCATTAAGAACTTCATAAAGAATCAAAACTTAACCTAAAGGTAATAACTTGAATGCATTGATTTCAAAAGATAAATTAAAGAGAAGAAATTACACCATAATCCAAGTCAATTTGTAGGAGCATGAGCCATCTATCCAAAGATGAGATGCTTTTTGGACTGAAATGAGATTACAAGATTATGTTTTTGCATCTCATTTGTCATCTCATTCCTCCTCTTGAATTAAGAAAGAAAACTACAAACTACATTTACCTAAACTACTTTGGAGTGGAAATTCTCCAAGAAAATTACAAGAAGAAGATGTGGAAGAAGAGAGAATTCAGATTGAGAGAGAAGTGGAATGTGAGAATGTGAATTAGAACAAGAATGAATGCCTTTTGCCTTTGAGTTGTCCTCCTATTTATAGGAGTTTCTGCCCACCGCCAAGCTGCTCTCTTCCACCACCAAGCTGCTGACCAAACCCTTCAGTATGGGTTTGGTTATGGCCAAGCAGCTTAGTCACCTGCTTGAGGCTGACTCACCCCAGCTAGTTGTTAGCTACTGGCCCAGTTATTATGAGCTACCTCTGAAAAGCCTATGGAGGCTACTTGGAGTGAGGTCATGCATGATGTCAAGGTTGCTTGGTGGCTAAGTCAACTTGACCAAGTTGCTGGGTGCACACTGCCAGACGCTTATGTGGCACCACTGAGTTGCCTTCTTGAGCAGCTTTGAACGTGCTCATGGTGATGTGGTTTGGAGCTTGCTGATCTGGTCAGGTGTGTGGTTCCAAGCTGGGCGGTCCAGGTGCTCTGTTAAGTTGTCTGTTTGAGTAGGTTGGCTTGTGCCAGACTTGTGGTCTGACCGTGCCATGCTTGTGTGCTGACCGTGCTAGGTTGGGCTTGACCGTGCTAGACTGGTGTCCATGTCAGCTTAGCGTGGACTTGGTCCAATATAAGTTGCTTAGTGAGCAGCTTCAAGTTGACTCCATATTTTCCACATAGGCCAAGTCTTGTTGAGTCATGCTTAAGTACATAGGTTACCACGTCAAGCTTAAGCATGTCATTTGATGATCATTTTCGGCCTATTTTGAGCACTTTGTTTATATTTGATTTATTCTTCTCTTTTCCACCAAATTCCAACAAAATATATTCCAAAAGAAATAAACAAAATATATATACAAGATTGTGATATTTTATACCACAAAGTGTTGAATTAAGTTGGTTTTCTAAATTTATCCAAGGATAAGTGCCATGAAAAGTGTATGAAAATTAGGTATTTTTGGCACTTATCAAATCCCCTCAACCTAAGACTTTGTTTGTCCTCAAACAAAAGCTAAAGCTTATCCGAATTCAAGACTTGGCTAATTTTTTAAGATATGATTTACATGATTTCAAATTTGCTTAAGCATGATCAAAAAATTGTTTTCAATGACATATTTCATGATATGTGAATTTTTAACACATAATGCTTCAAACATGAATTTTATGCTTTTGTTCATAAAAAATGTGCAACAATTTACCTAAGCAAATATTTTTCAATCAGAAAGTGTTTTTGCACACAAGTTCAAAATTGGAACATCAAAGGGGCAAGTGTTTCACTCAATTTTTTCAATCGTTTGATTGTAGTAATTTGAACTTGTTCTTTGTCTCACCTATTCTCTTAAATTGTATAATCAATTAAGGATCACTAAGGCTTTGTTTTCGGTTGTAATGGGGCTTGGTTTGGACAATCATAGTTTTTCTAGATAATGAGGTTAAGTTCAAAGTCAAAAGAGAATATTTTTTCGAAATGTTTTCTCAATGAATTATTTTGACTCTACTTTTTTCCATAATTCTCTTTTTTCAACCTCTTAGCTTTTGAACCTTGACTTCTTTTTGGCTTTTCTTTGCATTTCTCAATCTCCTTTTGTTTTTCACTTTCTTTAACAACTTTTTTGTTGTTTTTGTAAAGATATTGAAAAATTCTTTTCCTTTTCTTTTTAGGAAGCCAAGTCCACCAAATTTCCCCCCAACTTAATTCGTTCAAACATCCTTTAAAATTTTAATGCTCTCTTCAGAACATTTTTTTTTAAAATTTGGTTTCATGGGATATTTTGAAAAAAAAAGTTTTACTTTGTTTGGCTCAAAGGGGCTTTTCAAAGGATAATCCTAATTTTTGGTTAGACTTTTGGCCATTTGGTTCAACTAAAGAAATGACATGCTTTGATCACTTCCTATCAATCTTATGCAATTAAGAGATTTAAAGACTCAAACAAGTTTAATTAGACAAATAAAATGGTGATTTAACTTTAATCCTCACATGTTTGGCTCACTCCCTCACTTGGCTAGGATTTACACTTCTTGATATAAAAAATGTTTGCAAAGATAATGTTATACAATTTTAACTTTCATTTGCAAAAAAATTCAAGTTATGACATTATGTGATTTTTTTCACGAAAAGTTTAGCATATATCTCATTTTGCTCAATAAAACCTTAAGTCAAGATATGCTTTGCATTTTAAAATCATGTAATCATGCCATAATTTTTTCATTTAGCCATTGTCAATTCGGTTTTTGAAATTTTTTTGAGTTTTTAAGGACAATCAAATTACATTTTAAATAACTATACAATCTTATATATACTATTAACTTTCTTTAAAAAAGTTTCATATGCATTAAACCATGTTCCTCCTCTTTAAATGATGGCTTGTCCTCAAGCCAATGGAAAAATTGGTTTAAAGGAGATGTTTGATGCATATGAAATTTTCTAAAGAATGACATAATATTTTAAACCAAAAATTTAATTAAAAACAAAACATAACATAAATTAAAACATACCAACTACTAGGTTGCCTCCTAGCTAGCGCTCGTTTAACGTCAATAGCTTGACGTCTGTTTCAACTATAGAGGTTATTATGATGCAATTTCAATGATGGAGCCTGATTCATCACCCAAGTATGGTTTTAACCTCTGTCCATTCACTGTCCAAGTCGTTTGAGACTTTGGATCTTCCAATTCAACTGCTCCATATTCCTTAACATCTTTTATTATAAATGGCCCTGACCATCTCTCGTCTTGAATTTACCCGGAAGCAGTTTTAGTCTTGAATTAAACATGAGTACCTTCTTACCTTTATAGAAATCTTTTCTTCTGATTTTGGAGTCATGGTACTTTTTAGCCTGTTCTTTACAATATTGAAGATTCATAGGCTTGAAACCTCATTTCTTCTAATTGATTTAGTTGATTCTTTCATTTTGTTCCTACATCATTCAAGTCAAAATTTAAAAACATAAGTGCCCAGTAGACTTTATGCTCCAATTTCAACTGGTAAATGACAAGTTTTTCCATAAACTAGTTGATATGGGGTTTGGCCTATTGGTGACTTATATGCAGTTCTATATGCCCAAAGAGTGTCATCCAACTTTTGTGACCAATCTTTCCTTGAGGAAGAGACTGTTTTTTTCTAAAATTCTCTTTAATTCTCTATTGGATACCTCTGCTTTCCTATTGGTTTGTGGATGATAAGGTGATGCTACCTTATGTCTAGCATTATAAAATTGTAAAACTTTGCACAATTGAGAGTTTATAAAATGGGACCCTCCATCACTTATAAGCACTCTCGGTGTTCCAAAGTGGGTAAAAATATTTTTCTTCAAAAATTTTATAACTGTTTTTCCATCCGCTTTTGGCGTTGCTAATGCTTCTACCCATCTAGAAACATAGTCAACAACCACCAAGATGTATTCGTTTGAAAATGATGATGGGAAAGGGCCCATGAAATCAATACCCCAACAATAAAAAATATCTATTTCCAAAATATTTTGTAAGGGCATTTCATTTCGTTTCCCAATTTCGCCAGATCTCTAGCATGCATCACATTTTTGAACAAAGCTTTTGGCATCTTTAAAAATTGAGGCCAAAAAAACCAAATTGGAGGACTTTTGCAGCAATTCTTTCTCCATTGTAGTGCCCTCCATAGGCCGAGTTATGGCAATGCCATAGAATTTTCTGGGCCTCAGTTGAATCAACGCATCTTCGAACGATGTTGTCAATTCCTTCTTTGAATAAATATGGCTCATCCCAAACGTAATGGTTGACTTCTTTGAGAAATGTTTGCTTTTGTTGATAGTTGAAATGATCAGGAATAACTCGTGAGGCCTTGTAGTTGACTATATCAGCAAACCATGGTCGTTCTTGAAGGAGAAATAGCTTTTCATTTGGAAATGCTTCAGCTATTTCTCTTTTTCCTTTCGTGAATTCTTCATTGATTAATATTGACAAATGATCTGCCACAAGATTATCTTTCTCACTTTTGTCATGAATTTCCAAGTTAAATTCCTGCAAGAGTAGATATTTGATTGCACACCGCCATGTGCTTATGTGGCACCGCTCAAATGCTTGCTTGAGCAGCTTTGACCGTGTTGATGGTGATGTGGCCTGGTGCCTAGTGATATGGTAGGGTGTGTGGTTCCAAGATGGGCGGTCCAGGTGCTCTGCTAAGTTGTCTACTTGAGCAGGTTGGCTTGTGCCAGGCTTCTGGTCTGACCGTGCCATGCTTGTGGTCTGACCGTGCCAGGTTGGGCTTTACCGTGCCAGACTGGTGTCCAGGTCAACTGGGTGTGGACTTGGTCCAAGCTAAGCTGCTTAGTGAGCAGTGTAACGCCCCGAAAATTACTCCAAAAATCTTGCTCAAAAATGGATAATTTGTTTTTTGAATAATGAAGCCATAGAAAATTTATTTCCTTATATTCGTTTTATTTTCGGAACATCACTTTAAGCAACATAAAATGCGGAAAATCAAAAACCATTACCTAATGGTAATAAAAAATAACTCAATATAACTTCGAATCATACTTCATTAGAATATCAAAAAATGTTGGTACGAAGTTTAAGGCGGAATCCTAATCGTCGCCGAAATAAAACTACTTACAAAATAAATACCCTACACAGGTACCCTAATCAAAAAGAAAAATAGAAATTGAAACAAATCCTAGCGGCTAGCCCTAGTGTCTACGGGTGAGCTGGAACACTCGCTTGGGTCCTCCTCCATATCCGAGTCGGAGGAGAGATTGACAACTTCAATGGAGTCTTCGATGTTGATCAACTCCACGCAGTCATCCTCTTCAGCTGCTGACTCCTCTTCCTCTACCGCCATCTCCTCCTATGGCTCGTAGGACGAATGCTGTGAGGGAGTCACCACCCTTGCATCCGCCTGGAGGTCTGACATCGTCCGCTCGACTGTTCTCCTCCATACTAGGGAACTGATCGCGTCGTTCCAAGTCCGTCGCCTTCGAGGTGGCAGGGTAAAGGAAGCCTCCAGCTTCTCGTGATGGTAGGGAAAGCACATTGAAGATCCATCACTAACCATCTCTATCTCTAAGGCACAAGGGCATGTGTAGGTGTATCCATGACCATCACTACTCCATGCCCCTCGTGGGACATCAAAAAGCAGTAACTCTAAATCCTGGTCGAACGACCAATCTGAAAAAAGGTGAATAGAAGACAAATAGAAAGAAGACGGAGTAAGACATCTAATGAATATTACTCATTGACGGTGTGGAACTACACAAAATATTACATCCAGACAGACACACATAACATACACAATATATATATCCCATACATAAATGCAAACGATGAATGACGTTAAAACTCAAACCATGAGGATTAATATCCACGAGCTCAATGTATGAATGTTATATTTATTTCATCCATCCTTACACTAATATCCTCCCAATAAACTATGCAGAAATAACCGAGAGTACAGGTCCCATAATAAGTTGATTTGAATGCACCAAACTATTCCTTGAAGGATATATGATCGATATGTTCCAAAGAACTGTACATTTCAGGACGGTGTCGTATCAAGCACTTTTTGGGCATCCTTCTCATCGATCCTGATTGCAAAGAGGGATTGTGAAAGATTATATAGTTTGCGCTGTGAGAACTGTCCGACCCAACATAATACATAATCTAGGAATACAAGGGACTCGTCTCACCTAGACTCACCCTCAAGAATTTGCTGACGAATCACCGCCATCGCCGTCCCTCTCAACATCTTGGAGCTCGTTCGTCTACCGTAAATTTCCTCTCCACTACTTCATTATCCATAATGAGTATGCCCACTAACCGAGGTTAGCCAATTAAATCTTTTAATCATTCTTTTATATGATCGGCCCAACCTAAGACATCTCTCAAGGGAATGCTTCATGTGGGACCCGATCTTACGTCATCACGTAATAGAGGAATAACATCCTTACCACTTCGAACCATTGCTGAATATCCTCGACGACCACATGGCCAAGCCTCTTACGGTCAAACGACCTTGCTGCATGGTATCATGTCATCCTTTTTGGGAATTTCCCTAATCACGACATCATAGTCAGAAACCTTGCTCTAAATAGGTGTAAGAACAAAGTTACTTGTATAAGTTTGTCAATTTTGGGCATCAGACTCAATCATCTGAGTCACGGTCTTTCCTAAGTGTAAATACACTTCACACCCAAGCTAGGGCTATTGCCTAAGCAATCAAACAATCAGAAACAATCAAAAATATTGTATGTCTCTCGCTCAAGCGAGAAACTGTCGCTTAAGCGACAAACTCATCAAAAGAGACTCAATTCTCTTCCTGATTCTCGCCCAAGAGAGGGACTGTCACTCAAGCAACAAATCCATCAAAAATTGGTCAAAATACTTGTCTGGTCCTTGCCCGGGCGAGGGGTTGCTCGCCCAAGCACCAAAATGGACCCCTCTTCTGCTTCTCCCTCTCCTAGGCGAGGCTGGCTCGCCCGGGTGTGGTGGTCCAGTTACCAGGACCATTTTCCTCGCCCTTTTGGGCTACCGGATCGAAACTCTCCATTATTTTTGATCCCTATGCAATTTAGTTTCTTGAGTGGTGTCCCTTCATGGATAACTACCACAATACTTGATATTTTAAGCTATCCTAAGCATACAACTTAAGAAAGTATCCGTACAAAATCCATGCAGAAAAATATTTGATTTAGTACGAGTTTTCTTAATACTCAAATATAACTCCAAACTTTTGAGATAGTTTAGAAGATCTGGGTGTCATATTCGAACACCATTATGTCACGATGTATTCTCCCTCACCTTAGGTTGTCGTGTTCTTGATTTACTTTACGAGAGAGTGGGTTGATCGTCCAACTTCGAAAGCTTCAAAACTAAACACACAAAAACAATTTAGTGATTTGCGAATCAATTTTACATGATAACCCTAAAGTAAAAACATTGTTTAACACTTTAATCCATTTATGAACTCAACGAATTTCATCCATCCGGTCCAAGATTCATATTTTTGAACCATCCTTTATCCTCGAAAGTCTTGTTCTATCCTCAAAAGTCTTGTGCCCAATTTCCAATGTTTTCCAAGGTAAGTTTTTAATAAAGTTTACACTTTTATCACCTAATAGATTTATATTTTCATGGAGACTTTTTAAGCGACACTTCACCATTTTAAGGTAAGTTTCTTAATCCAAGTCCACACTTTTTAAATCAATATCTCCGAAGTTGATCTTACCACTTTAAAGTAAGTCATCTTATGTAGATTCCATATTTTGCATAATAAGTTTTGATGGTCATTTAAACATCTTCTTGATAGTGTTGATCTCATACTTAAACAACATTTAAAACCAATATTTATTAAGTTACACTTACCACTTTAAAGTAAGCTTACCTTATTAATGTAATGTTCATCCTACAACAAATCAATCATCCGTTACTTCATAACACTTTAAGTTTATAAATGCAAGACTTTTATAAGCCATCTTTTATTCCAAATCATTACTGGAACTTGGAAGTCAAAGAATATCATTTACTAATCAAACTTTTAACTCATAATATTTTAAAACACACATTTTCACAAAACTCATCCATAAACATTTTGGATTTCAAAGTTAGAAACTAAACTTTTCCTAAACACATATAGGCCATGATTTAGATCCAATGCTAAGGAAAGTTTTGATCCTTAAACTTATCATTAAACACTTTAAAGGTTCCTTTGATAACAAAATCATCCCCTTTGAAACAAAATCAAAATTAAACATTAAAAATATAATATTCTAAACTTGTCCAAGGCTATGGTTTTTCAAGCCAAAAACAAGTGGAAAAGTCCAAACTTTGCATGGTTAGGAAAACTTCTTAAAGGTTCCTTTGATATACAACCATCACCTTTAACCATTTTCAAATACCAACAAACATACAAACTTTCTAAACATTAAAAACAGCCCCATGAACACAAAGAGTTCATGGTTTCAAAGTAACTTTCTAAGTTCAAGAAAATATCTATTTGGAGTTTTAAACATAAAAAAAGTTAGGAAGATTATTAGAACATTTAATGGTTGAAAATGTTCATAACATACATATAAATATCATACTAAAATTTCATAACCATCTAATGGTTAGATCTTAAGAGATGAAGAAATCAAAATGAAGAACCATGAAGAACTACCTTGAGAGTTCTTTAGAAAATGCAAAGTGAAGAAAGAGTTTGAAATGCCAAGGGTTTCTTCTAAGCTAGGGTTTGGCTCCTTAAAGAGAGAAATCATATTCTGAAGTGGGTAAAGACCAAAGGTTTTATCCAAAAAGTTGATTGTGTAAGAGGTAGATGAGTGATTTTAAGGATTTTGTGTAAGGGGATATGTACTTTTGCTTGTTTAACAAGCAAGCCTCTTACATGAAAGTGATGTGACCTTTTCAGCGAAACATTCTCAATTAAACCATGCCCGAGTATTTTCTTCTAATAATCGGTCGGATATTAAAAATCTTCCGTTTCGGTTTACGGTTAGAACTTGAAAACACGGAATTCAGAGTGGAAAATATTTAGAAATGCGTTCTGGACGAACTTGATGTCTATCTTGACTCGAAATAATATTTCGGAGCCATTGGCACAATCGGAATTTGTTTCCAAGTTACGGAACTCAAAAACACGTTATTGGGCCGAATTCGGGCGAATTTGGGCCCGACAACAACTCAAAAACATTTCGTCACAGAAAATTACGAAAATTTAATACAGAATAGAAAATCATAAAACAAGACTAACACTCAATTATGATTTAGCCTAAATCAATAGGATTAATTTCTAAAATAAATCGCTGATAAAATAAATAATTCATAAAACATACACATAAAATTCACGGTGTTACAATCCTCCCCCACTTATAACATTTTCTTCCTCGAAAATTAAACATACCTCTTAAGCAAATAGAGAGGGGTAGGACTCTTTCATGTTGTCCTCGACTTCACAAGTCGCATCTTCTCCATTTGATTGGCTCCAGATCACCTTGACCAGGGCAATCTCCTTGCCTCACAACGTCTTCACACTGCAATCCGCAATTCTCAATGGCATAGTTTCAAAGGTGAGATTATCCTTTAGCTGGATTGAATCGGGTTCAATGATGTGTGATGGGTCACTAATGTATTTTCTAAGTTGAGACACGTGGAAGACATTATGTAAGTTTGACAGTAAAGGTGGCAAGGCTATTTGGTATGCTACTAGTCTGACTTTTCTAAGGATTTGGTATGGTCCTATGAATTTAGGGGTAAGCTTATGGGCTTTAAGCATTCTGCCAATACTAGTCATTGGAACTACCCTCAATACCAATACCACTCATACTCAGTTTGGTACCCAAGGCTGTTTGTAAACCATTCCACAATTTCGAAGTGAAACATGGGTCTCTATCTGAGATGATATTTTTAGGAATACCATGTAATTGGACAATCTCCTTGATGTACAAATCGGCTAGCCTTTCCAATGAGTATTTTATATTGATTGGTAGAAAATGAGTTGTCTTTGTCAAACAATCCACTATTACCCAAACTGTGTCATAACCTTTTGGAGTTCGAGGAAATCCGTTCACAAAATCCATTGTGATGCTATCCCATTTCCACACAGGAATTTTCAAAGGTTGAAGTTCTCCTCCGGGTCGTTTGTGCTCAATCTTTGCCTTCTGACATGTTAAGAAGCGCGAGACATAATCTACTACTTCTTTCTTCATACCAAACCACTAGAACATCTTCTTCAAGTCTTGATACATCTTGGTAGCTCCAGGATGAATACTTAGTTTGCTCTTAAAGGCTTCGTCCAATATTGCCATTTTCAAATCGGGGTCTCTTGGCACATAAAATCGGTTCTTGCATCTCAGCACTCCATCGGTTCCTTCTTGAAATTTTGGGGCTCTCCCTTCAGCCAACAAGGTTCTCTTATCCTGCAATTCTGGATTGGAACTTTGCAAACCCTTTAGTTGTTCTAGAAATTCATTTGTTATTGTAAGCATACCTAAAGTCAAACTTTTAGGTTTTACTTGCACCGCGAAGCTTAAATTCCTAAAATCTTCAACCAATTCCATCTCTCTGACCATCATGGTTGACATATGCAGGGACTTTCTACTCAAGACATCAACCATCACATTAGCTTGTTAGGTATCAGTGACAGAATACACCTAGAAGGGGGTTGAATAGGTGTCGTGGATCCCACTTACCGTTATTTGCACCAAAGCCCTATTTTGGAAAATTACCTAGTTAATTGATTAAAGCTATGACTTAATCGATTAAGTCGCACAGAATTAGCAGTTGCTGAATGGCTCAATTACACAGCCAATTACAGATTATATAGAAATGATATAGCAGATGTATTTGAACACAAATGATCTTTATTTAGCATTAATACTATATTCAAAATATCAGCTACAATAAGCAATTAAAAGCTACTTAAAACAATAAAGAGATAAGGGCAAAAAACAACCTACAACAAGGTTTTTATACTGGTTCGTTTTGCGGTCCACTGCAAAACTACATCCAGTCCTCCCCTCTAATCTGGGAGATTTTCTTCACTAAAATTGAAGCCAATGTATCTTACATACACACTTCCAATTACAAGACCTTCAAGGCTACCTTCTTGAGTTCCCAGAACCTCTACCTTGGTTTGACCTTACCTAATCGCCTAGGAAAACCTTTCCTACGATGCAAACCCAACCAAGAGTATGTTCTAAACTCAAGACCTCCAAGTCTTAGTCAAGACTCTCTGATCTCATTGGTGGTATGATACCAAGAGGCGACTTTCCTTGTTACACAAACAACACAAAAAATAGAGTAATGTGAAGCACAAAATAGCTCAAATATTACAAGAAAGAACAAGCTATAAACCCTATACAAATCTCACAATTACTATGAATATGTATAATATCAGAATCATGAAGAACATGTAATTTCTACCCTTAAGAAATCTCTAAACAACAATGAAAGAATCATGCAAGAACAAGATAGGATGATGAACACATTTGATAATATGCAATGGATGACATGTTAACCCTTAAGCATAATACTGTCTCACTCTAATCTTATATGAAATTCTCTCTGACTATATGACATACATTGAACATGAAAATATGCAACTTAGCAATTCTAAACTGGGTGAATGAAAGATCTCAAATCGTATGTGAAATCTGTTGAAAATACAGTTTATATAGAAAAGTTGTTTTGCACCCATTTAATCGATTATGTTGCGTGTTAATCGATGAACGGGCTGTTAGAGAGTAACTGAAATCTGTTATTCAGTTATTTGTTGAAACTTTTAAAAACTGGTTTCACGTTAATCGGTTAAAGCTTCACTTAATCGATTAACTGGCATATTTTCAGTTAAGATGTTAATTGGTAAACTACCTATATGTTATGCTTATCAACTATACATGTTTTATCTTTATGTTATGCCTAAAATGCACAAATAACATGTGTGATTAATGCATGAACATATAGTAAACTAGATGGCATGTCACATGTAAATGATATGATAGTTTTTAGACTTTGTGAGATTTGCATCTAGGTTTACCTAACCTAGACTCAATAACTAAGACACATCTAAGACTCTAGTCTAGACATGAAGCTCTTGAATCTTTGGCATGTTGGCTTGTTGAGTTGTCTTTAAGCTTTCACTAAGTCCTTTGTCTTCATCAAAACATAGGCAAGCTTAAGTGCTCTCTTGACACATTACACTTTCAATCTCCCTATTTTTTATGATGACAAACTCAACACCAAATATTTTTAGATGCATAGCTAGAAGATGATCACAGAATGCGTGGTTGTTGATTTCAAAGTTAAAGCGCATAGCTAGACAACGGAAGCATATCAACCTGCACACATTAAACAACAAAACAACCTTTCTCCCCCTTTTGACATTATCAAAAAGATAAACTAAATGAAATTTTGGTCAAAAGTAAGAAGAGATATGAAGTGAACTCAAACTGTAATTAATCAATTAATGTTGGGAATGTAATTGATTAACCAATTGATGAAAGAATTTAACAAGTGCACAAATTTACAGCATTTAATCGATTAAAATAACAGGTTAATCGATTAAACCAACAGAATACAACAATATGACAGATTTAATGGCATGAAGGGTTATACATGAACCAGTCAAGCATGGAATGATCAAGCATTTAGATTATAGCATTCAAACAGTAGGCTCAATCAAACATAAGATATACATATAACCAAACATGATCACGAACCATTAAACATGCATGTTGAAAGGTTTATTTTCGAGGAGGCTTTCCCCTCTCAATGAATCATCCTGGCAGTAGTGCCAAATTATTGAAAGCGGAATTCCTCTTCTTTGGTGTTTTTCCTTTTTATTTGGTTAAGTAAGTGAACTCGGTTTTATTCTTTGTTCGCCATCTAGGCTTTGTTGAAATAAATTCCAACGCTGGTATAATGGTTTCAAGAATATTCCAGTTATAACTTACTTCTAATAATCATGTGAATAAGTTATTCCTTCTTTGCCCCATCTCGGCTTTGTTAGAATAAATTCTAACGCCGGTACAATGGTATCGAAGCAATCTCCTATTACATAATTATTAAGTACCTTTGAATACCATCTCGGTTTTGTGGAATAAATTCCAACACCGGTTTAATGGTACTCTAATGTAAAAAAGTGATGAATAGTTAGTTGTTCGAAACAAATAAATAAATAAAAAACAAAAGAATAATAAAATTAAGTGACCTTTATTTATTTACTTCCTTTCGGGTTCCTTTTATTAACAAACCAAACTTCTTCTTTAAGGAAGGCTGGTATTAAAGAATAAATAAATTGCGGAATTTAAGTAACAATAAATAAAAGTTAGTAAGTTAGTTTAATCACTTTTGTATATTAAAAGGTGTTTCAACAAATAAATTTATTGATAACACTTTACTATTTTACAATTTACACCTCTTTCAAGATTAAATTGTAGTATAGTATAGGGTTATGTAGAACCACAAGGAATTGCCTAATAGAATGAATCATATGAACATGTAAATGCACAAATAATGAGTGAACATATTTTGGTTGTTTTTTATTTGATTTGATATGCACATAAACACTTAACAAGAAACATAAACTAAGTATTAACAAATTCTTGAGGAGACAAGATCATTTTGAATGATGAAAGTATTTCTCAACTTCTTATGTATTTGAACTACTTAGACAAGTTCTTATGTTTTACTTTG